>NC_090768.1:4273264-4298264 GCF_036898095.1 Palaemon carinicauda
CTCTATAGTGTAGGAGACAAATATAGATTAGAGGTAAAAGTCTCCATACATCCGCTATAATGTGAATATAGAATATGTGGAATGTGATGACGAGAAATACTCAAAAAAATAATGTGGGGAAAATGTAAAAGGCTTAGGAGACTTTGGACAGAGCAAAGGAGAGCTGATGGAACATTAAGGTATAAAGAAATGATAAAAAAAAGGATAATTTATAAAAAGAAAGGTTTGAACAAGACTCCAATATCTGCATTCTATGTATAAAAATTGGTTCCCGTGCAAGAGTGAATGGGACTGGAAGCATTTACTTTACCTATGATCAGCAAGACTGCGACATCACGGATTTAACAATTCACCGACTTTTGCGCATAGATAAATACTATAATATAACCGCTGTTATTTTATGTTCAGAAAACGTATAATTACATGTGAGTAATTCTCAATATTTCATCAGTAAATCAATTTATTATGTTGAGCAGTTGGATCAGTCTATGGTACAAGAACAAGAGGAAGGCCTAAAACTAGATTGAGTGACAATATCAAGGAGATGTGCGGGCTAACGATGGTGGAGTTGGAAAGGAAGGCTCAAGACCGGAATGAATGGAGAAGTTTTGTGCAGAGGGCCACGGCCGTTCGACATCGAACACCCCGTACTTGATGCTGATGATGTTGAGCATAAACAAGGATATTTTTATGAACACTGCGGTTAAAATTCAATGAAAACTTCGTCACCACAAATAGTAATTTTGTCACATTAGAACGCTTACTATAAATTCATAATATATTAGAGGTAAAAGATAAATGTGTTAAGTCAGCATTTTAGAATATCTATGTTAAAATTTAAAAGAACACCAAAACAAATAAAAATTTCGAACAGAATAGATAGAAATAAATAACATCCAATAAAAATACGAATATATCAACAGCTAAGAAAATGGGTACCAAAACATAAAAGGTATTAAAGGCATCCCTCAATTATAACAATAATCTAAAAAATCGACCCAAAAAAAAAAAACAGCAATTTGATAAGGTCTTGAAAATCGTCGCGTCAGGAATATAATGAAAACCTCTCAGACTCATCGACATCAATGAATTACTGCCCAACCAATGGATGTACCCAGTGCAATAAACATTAAATACGCTCCTGACCTTGGAACTCTGTAGTCAACCTGCTAATTGATGTATGTACTGTGATCACTGGTAATATTGCATATCTTAACTTTTTTTTTTTTATGATGTCATAAGTGTAAGATCACTGTACCCCTATTGTAGCTCTGTATATGGCTTTTGCTGAAATTATTATTATTATTATTATCATTATTATTATTATTATAATCAAACGAAAGTGGATGATAAGAAAGACGACCCTCCTGTCATAAAACTCAGGGTTCTGCTTTCGAAAGCAGGTTCAAATGAACGCTAACCAATTAATGAACGCTAACCAACTGCATTTCGTGCAAAGAAATGCACTCAAGGTGAAGATCTCAAGAGATGCTGCCAATGAGAAGCGATTGCATTCAAGGACACAAGGATTTCACTGGATGCCAGTTCAATGTTTTCATCATAAAGGAAGTTGAAAATTAGATCTACAAAGATTATTCAGTTGATAAATGGAAATGAAAGATTTTCCCTCCATATTAATGATGTAATGATGATAAAAAAAAAGATAAGCATATATAGAAATAGCACAAGCAGTACAAACATCCACTGTTCTTGAAAGGGGAAATGATGGTGAATATACATAATTATGTGTATCTTCCTTTCTTTCCATTTAAATAACAGGACAAATCTCTCACGGGCTTTCTTGGAGAGAGAGAGAGAGAGAGAGAGAGAGAGAGAGAGAGAGAGAGAGAGAGAGAGAGAGAGAGAGAGAGAGAGAGAGAGAGAACAATACCAATACATTAGTATCATATACACTTGCGTTCAGTAAAAGTCACTTGAGATAAAAGGGTAAAATTTCAGAACAGGGTTAACTGTCCAAATACAACATTAAGAAAATTTAAAGGTCTCATTGCTGCAAGAATGAACACTCACGAGTGCAAGAGGATGACTCACAAAGTCAGCTGACTCAAGTGTAGGTTTCATCAAAGGTAATAACTACTGCTAGCTTAAAAGCACATTCCCTCGTTTTGGCAAAGGTATGTTATTGGTGTAACTCTTTTTTTTTCAATTCATTATTGTAATATACATATGAAGAGAGAGAGAGAGAGAGAGAGAGAGAGAGAGAGAGAGAGAGAGAGAGAGAGATAATGGAAGAACATACAGGTACATTTCGACATGCATAAATTGAAAGTAATGTCCTGAATTCAGAACGAACTCTACACTTTCCAATGTATTCTTTACTTCATTTGCCAATGGAAAATGAAATCCCAATTTGCCCAAAAGCTGAAAAAAAAAATTCAAAACAAATCAGAAATGAGACTAGGACGAAACTTAACCGAAAATAAATTGCTTACGGCCCAAACGATTTTGCTTTAATTTACGTACGATTATATACGATATTGAATCCCGACAGAAGCTATCTTTAATTTCCTAGCATATTACCTTTTAATGTGACCTAAAGAATGCTTTCGAGTATGATTAATGGAGGGGGATGGCATAAGGAATTCAGGTTTAACACCAATAACTGGAACCCAAGACCTTCGGTCAATTTTTAAAATTAAGGTCTTAATGAACCAGAAGAGTTGGAAGACGCAGTCCTACCTGGCTGAGGACTATGAAGCGTGAAATTGACGATGAATGGAGAAGTACTGAATTTGAAGCTCAAGATAGAAACGACTGGCGAAATCTAACCGAGACCCTTTACGTCAATAGGCGTAGGAGGAGATCATGATGAAGGTCTTGAAGAATGGAGTAAAATCGACGGATAAATATTTTGAAATAAAAAGAAAGGGTAGATATTAAAATGTCCTAATATATATATATATATATATATATATATATATATATATATATATATATATATATATAACTGTTTCATGGAAGATATGCATGCAATCATTCAATGGAAACAAAATAAATTAAGAAGTACAGGACTATAATAAATAATTATATTTAAATTACAAGTTGCAAGATATTCCTAACATCAGAAGAATCCACGTTAGGTCCTAGTAGGTCTCCAATACCTTTGTGAAAAAGGCCTCATCTATTTCATGTCGCTACGGGTTTTTGGCAATGTATTAATAAGTTCATCACGGAGAGGACAATCACACAAAACACTGTGTACATATTGTTACAGTTCCCCCTTCATTTTTTTATATTGCTAGACAATATTGAGGAAAACCAATATCCTTGACATTTATCCTTGATATAAGATCGAATAACCCTTTTTTTACCATTATTGGTAATATGAGGGAACGTAATCATGTCTCTAGTTAGTATAGCTCTTGATTCATGGTCAGCAAATTCATTGCCTTGGTTATCTACGTGAGCAGAAAACAAGCAGAAAAGGGCAAAGTGTACATAACCAAACAAGAATCCTTGAAAAAACAGGACGATATGGGTTAAAATATCTAATGGTCACTGATGCCCTAAACGTATCTGAATATATAGTAAAATATTTGAATTAATGGCAAAATCACTGCCTAGTTAGGTAGAAGCTATGGAAATTAACTCCACCTTGTAAGATGCACTGTTGATAACCTACCAACGTAATAGCAATTACCATGGGCAACTGAGCAACCAACTCCATTAGATGATTTAACCCCCTCCCCCAGTATATGATTTCAGAGAATGTGTGTGTATCTAATCATGTTCCAAAAATTAAGCCTTCATTTTTTAATTACTGGTTTGTTAGATATTGATAGTTTTGGGGTCGACCAAGGAGGTGACTTAGGGGAAACAAACCATAGTTTTCAGATACTTGATTGACTTAACACGATTCAAAACTGCGAAAGAATGTGTGTTACGAAATTGAGTTTTATACTGATTTAGGAGAAAAGTGCGGGGAGGGCTTTCTTCCAGACCGAAGCAATATTTGCTGAGCATCTTGGATGAAATATTGACAGCTGCAAATAGTTTGATGACTGCAAGACATTGATGGATGCTTCAAGTTTCCTTCATTAAGGCTTCTTACACCCCTAAACGCCTTCTATCGGTTAAATTTAATATTAACAATAATATATATCATTCTAGGCTATAAATAAAATGTAAAGAATAACGAGACAATATCATTAGCCATTTCTACTGTGTGAATTGCAAGAAAAGGTCAAAACTCATTTAATCAATTTCCAATACCCATGGTAGTACATGTATAGCAGATGTCCATATGTATCTCTTATAAAAAAAAAAAACTATTTTCATCAGGAAAATTTTATAATTTCAATCAGCAAAAATCACCTTTTTTTCTCAATTTATAAACGTAATCAACTTGGAAGTGAGGTATACAAAATATCATTAACTTCAAGGCAGTCACGAAAGCAAATTAAAGGATGAATTTTGTGTAGATAGGTTTTACTGAAAATAATATGGAAATACGCGAACGATTCATTTTACAAATTAATAATCTAAAATGGCACACGTTCAAAGTCTCCGAAACATTTTCATTTATGCATCAACACCCGTTTATATTTTCAGCAATAATCCGATAACAACATTTAATATCGGTTTTGTTAGAACGGTCCTCACGTAACGACCCCACACATTTACGTAACTTGAATTAACATTCCAACAAAACCATATTATATAATATCAACTGTCAAAACTTAGTAATAAATAAGGTTGAAAGTTAATTTCTACAATACTGTAAAAATCCATATGCAACAGAACACAACTTGCCAACATCAACACATTATATATATATATATATATATATATATATATACAGTATATATACATATATATATATATATATATATATATATATATATATGTATATATATATATATATATATATATATATATATATAGAGAGAGAGAGAGAGAGAGAGAGAGAGAGAGAGAGAGAGAGAGAGAGAGAGAGAGAGAGAGAGAGAGAGAGAATTTAAATCTTCTGTATGTATCCCTTTCCCTTTAGTGACCCCACTTCTCAAAAAAAAAAAAAAAAAAAAAAAAAAAAAAAAAAAAAAAAAAAAAAAAAAAAAAAAAACAGCAGCAACAGCAAACCATTCCTTCGTCAATCGACATGAATGTCACCAAGAAAGCAGGTTCCCGTCACTGAGAACGAAACACGGAATTCTGGGAATAGAAACTGATACTTTTATTCTATGACTATTTAACTTATTCATGCCTTCCACGCCATGAAAGTTTGCTGTCAGATAACGGTTATGTAAGATCGAAACCAGCAAGTAAGAAACTTACTTAAGAATTTACCCTTATATGATTTCAAAATTCCGATCACGACACACACACATACACACACACACGTTATATATATATACATATATATATATATATATATATATATATATATATATATATATATACATATATATATATACATAAAATCTTGGATTGCCTTCAAATAGAAATAGGTATACTGAACTTTCCTTACGAATAATTCACGTGTGTTACACCGTGATCGGAATTTTGTAGTCATGAGGATAAATTCTCTAGTAAATTTCAAGGTTATTCTTACCTGCTGGTATCAATCTTTATATAACCAGCATTTGACAGCAAACTTTCATATTTATGATAAGAATTCTCAATATCTGATATGTCATTTTTTACGTTTACTGTGGCATGGAAGGTATGAATAAGTAAAGTAATCATTGGAAAAAAAAAAAAAAAAAAAAAAAAAAAAAACAATAATTCTCAGAATTCCATGACTAGGATCCCGGTTACTCTAGGGAAGGAACTAAATCAATCTAAGCCAAATTCATTTTCTGTTATTGTAATGATATTAGAGTGGTGCACTTCCTTCTAATTGTAAATAGTTACTACTTTACTTCATGAATATTATTATTATTATTATTATTATTATTATTATTATTATTATTATCATCATCATTATTATCATTATTATTATGATTAATTGCTAAGCTTAGTTATTCAATATATATTAAAATATCAGATTACAAAATATAATTCCTAATATTACTTGATTTACATGAAGTGGTGTTAATATATTTTGTGAAGGCAATAGTTTTAGGAATCCAGTGTACTGTACACCATTGTTTTCTATTATATTCCATTTCAGTCGTAATATGAAAAAGTCAATGTTTTATTCAGGGGAGAATTTTAGGTCGAATATTATGTATAATGTGAGTGTGCGTGTTCTTGTGTTCCTTTCTATTACAAATAATCTTACGATCAATATCATAAGAATACTTTTTTTTTTTTTTTTTTAAATAAAAGTAGTTTACAAAGTCTTATAATAAGATATATGATGCGAGCTCAGGTTATGAATACCACCTGATATATCCAATGATATTTACACAAAATTTTTCAATCACAATAAATGCAAACGAGTAAATATAATGGCAGTGTCCACATCCCTATAAAGACCTTTGTAACAGAATGAATGAAAACTCATTTGGGGTGCAGGTTTGTTGCAAAATCTCATTTCATAACAAACATTAAAATAATTAATTGTATTTCAATATAGTACGTGAAATCTCGACCATTTTTTCATCATTATATAAACTTGAATCTCGTGACTAACAAATCCAAAATAATGTAAAACGAACGAGACACCCAATGTCCAAAGACTGGACTCCTCAAAATATTTCAGCTGCAAATGCAATCTGTCAAAATGGAATGATCTACCTCAATATCAAGGATTATTGGTAAATGTGTAATAGCTGCTATAAATCCCACGCACAGAAACATTCGGCCAAAATGGCATGGCCCATTCAAAACATTTACGGTCGAAATGGACCATAAAACGATATCAGATGAACTTTTAGTTAAAAAGAGCATGCACAGCTGGCGGGATGAAGGCTATTTCCCCTATTTCCTCTTAGTCCTTCGTGTCAGTGTGCATGAAGCCTCTTTCTACGCCCGGAGTCATGCGACTCTATGACCCTTTGTGTCAGAACTGGGCCTGAGCGATGTGGGTGGGGAGACTAACAAGATATTCTTGACCTAAGAGGTTCTTTGAAGAGCAATATGTACAGAATAGTTTTCATTCCATTTTGGGGGAAAGCTAATTTACAATAGGGTTTGTGCATGTACTGAAAGTATTATACGTTAGTGGCTTAATAAACAAAAGTGTAGTAATCAAAAGTAACAAAACAAATAAAAAAAGACAGCTAAGAGTTTTCCTAAAATATCAGTCACCAGAGATAACGGTACACAGGAATATCAAAGTTCATAGATAGGAGTAGGGCTCATCTGTACTGATAAGCACCCCCAGTAACAAGTGAATAATTTTTCCTCCTTCTATTTTTACAACGTGCGCAATGGGGAAATTAAATTAGAAACACATGTTTTAAGCAAACACCCAAATAAACAAATAGACACACGAACACACATATATATATGTATATATATGTATACATATAAATATATATACATATATATACACACACATATATAAATATACATATATATATAATATTATATATATATTTATATATGTATATATATATATATATATATATATATATATATATATATATATAAATCATCATCATCATCATTTCCTCCTACGCCTATTGACGCAGAGGGCCTTGGTTAGATTTCGCCAGTCATCTCTATCTTGAGCTTTTAAATTAATCCATCTCCATTCGTCATCGACTACTTCACGCTTCATAGTCCTAAGCCATGTTGGCATGGGTCTTCCAACTCTTCTAGTGCCTTTTGGAGCTCAGTTAAACGTTTGGTGAACTAATCTCACTTGGAGAGTGCAAGGAGCATGACCAAACCATCTCCATCTACCCCTTACCATGATCTCATATACATATGGCACTCGAGTAATCTCTCTTATAGATTCACTTCTAATTCTGTCCTACCATTTCACTCCCAATATTCTTCTGAGGGATTAGTTCTCAAATTTACAAAATTTGTTGGATATTGTTTCATTGTCATACTACGACTCATGTCCATACAGTAACCTCGATCTCACTAAACTGATATATAGCCTGATTTTTATGTGTAATTTCAGGCGATTTGATTTCCAAATTTTACTTAACCTAGCCATTGACTGATTTGTATCTTACAATCTAACATTAAACTCAAATTCTAAAGGCCCTGTATTAGAGATCATAGTTTCTAAATATTTAAATGAGTCTACCTCATCAATCCTTTCTCCTTCTAATGATATTTCCTCTTCCATTGAATACTCCGTTCTCATCATCTCTGTCTTTCTTCTATTTATCTTGAGCCCAACTTCCTGTGATATTGCCTGCATTCTGGTAAGCAAGGATTGCATATCCTGTGGTGTGCTGCTAATATGGACAGCGTCCTCAGCATACTCTAAGTCAGCTAACTTCCTGTTACCAACCCAGTCCAATCCTTCTACACCATCTCCAACTGTTCTATGCATTACAAAATCCATAACGGGGAAAACACCATAGATGACAACACATTCCTTTTGAGTACTCCACTGTTCACTGGAAATTCATTTGATAGGACTCCACTAACATTAACTTTGCACTTACCATGCTCATGAACAGCTTACTCAAATTTACATACACGCACAAACACATATGTGTATATATATATATATATATATATATATATATATATATATATATATACATATATATATATATATATATATATATATATATATATATATACATACATATATATATATAAATATATATACACAAACACACACACACACACACACATATATATATATATATATATATATATATATATATATATAATATAGAAACTACATCACTTTTATCAGATATTCAAGTACTTTTGAGAGCCCTGAAACCCCCATAACTTTTATAATTCATCATATTTGGATATAAGTTCACAAAAAGGCCTTACATCCAAACTAAATAAAAATGGGTAAACCACTCGCGTAGGAGGTGATGACGAGAAACCCTCGCCGACGCCGCCTGTGTTCAAATCTCACTGTGGTAGGTAGGGTTTCTTCTTTAGTCCCTTGTCTAAGGCTTGAGGTGACAATAACGTCTAAAACAAGGGTTTACGGATACAGAAAAGTTGAAATCTTATAGCACTACCTAGATTAAGAGAGAAAATAGAATGATGTATATGTATGTATATATATATATATATATATATATATATATATATACATACATATATATATATATATATATATATATATATATATATATATATATATATATGTGTGTGTGTGTGTGTGCGTGTATGCGTTACAGTAAAAACGTGTAATCAGTGATTTCATGAAATCACTAAACTTTTCAGTGAATACGTGTAATCACTGTGACCGTTAGTGAATACATGTAATCACTAAAAATTCCAGAGATTTCATGAAATCATTGAAAATGTCGATCAGTGATTACGTGAAATCACTGAAAATGTCGATCAGTCATTACATGAAATCCCTGAACAACGTCAATTACGTTGATAAAATTTATGCTTAATGATTCATTGGTAAATAACATGTAATTTTATTAATTAGAATGTGGTGATGTTTAATGTTCAACCACCAAAATCTATTATACTATTAATAGTCTTCTTCAGTTAGCATGCGAGCAATCACACAGTTAGGAATGGTGTAAAACTATGGTTTTTATTACGATTGGCTATTTGACTACTCCACAAGGCACTAGAAGAGTTGGAAGACCGCAACCTACATGGCTGAGGACTATGAAGTGAAGAAGGAGATGATGAATGGAGAAGTATTGAATTAAAAGCTCACGATAGAGACGACTGGGGAAATCTAACAGAGGCCACATTTGCGTTAATAGGCGTAGGAGGAGATAATGATTTAACTACTCAGCATGCTTGAACCATATGGGAAACAGCAGAACCTCGAGTCTCCTGGCTATTACGATTGATTATTCAGCTTCTCAAGATAACTCAAAGTAATTCAAAATAAGCCCTGTTCTCCAGGTTTAATGCTGCATTGGATGTTATATTTTGAATTTAATTCCTGCGAGGTAATCAAATTTGAAGACCATAAACAAAGAAGCATGAGGTATTCATAAAATCTGCTTCTTTAAAACACTAAGGCGCTGAATTACAGGATATGAAAAGACAATTACATTTACAATGCCATTAGTAATAATTTATAAAATATATCTGAATAATTTAGGAACTAATTTTAAAATGTCATACTATTTTTTTTTAATACCAATAACTGTTATACATTATACACTTTATGGATTCTTATCTTTCTATGATAATACATAAATAAAAACACCTATGTTGATATCCTGACATCCTAAGACCATTTAAAAAAAAAAAAAAGGCGCTAATTTTGAAAAACAATTATTACACACTTTCACTGAGATACCAATAGGGAACTTCTGTAACAGAGCGCCTCGAATTCCGATAATTTCATGTAATCACTGGAATTTTCAGTTATTATATGTAATCACTAACGCTCACAGTGATTAAATGTATTCACTGAAAGTTTTAGTGATTTCATGAAATCAGTAAGTTTTCTCTGTAATATATATATATATATATATATATATATATATATATATATATATATATATATATATATATACACACACACATATATATATGTATGTATGTAATACATATATAAACATATATATATATATACACACACACAACAATAACAACAAAGGCAACAATTTCAAGTCCATTACAGGACAAAGGCCTCAGACATGAACTTGGTCATGTCTGGAGTTGAGCTATATTCATCACCCTGCTAGCCACTACGTATTGGTGATGGTGGGGGACTTTAATCTGGTCACTCAGAGCAAACCAACCTAATATGAATGGCTCCGATTGGTACAGCTTTGCTGATCACGTTTGTGTGTGTGTGTGTGTGTGTGTGTGTGTGTGTGTGTGTGTGTGTGTGTGTGTGTGTGTGTGTGTTAATAAAAACAATCAAGCAAAACCATAAAACTATCGTCCATTACTTTAGTCTACGGATCACAAACGTATAGTTTCACTTTTAATTTAAAGAGAAAACGTGAATGGGGACACTAAATCATTCTGGCACTTAAACAGGAAGCCATAAAATAATCCTAACAACTCTTCTATTATTTGAATTATGGCATTCTATAAAACTATAAAGTGATTTATAGTCCAAATTAGCGAGGCAACATGACAGGGAAGAGATGGTGGCAAGAATAAGAAAGATAAAAGAATATTTACAAGTACGCACTAGGTGAGGGTGGTATATTAATTATCTAATGCACATATTTCTGGTTTCAATCTCTTCAAAATACGATGGAAAATTTTTCAATAATCAATGACAAATATCAGGATTGCCTAATACAGCATTGCGTATTATTTTGCTAAAGTAACTTTAATGAAAATCCACTCAACAGTGAAAAGAAAAATAACGAAAAAAAAAACGTGCTTGTTTTCTTTTGTGCAAGGTCAACAGAAATAAAATTCTACACATAAGTTAATTACATTCTTTTTTTGGGGGGAAAAAGAAAACGTAAACGACCTAACATGGACTCTTGTATTATAACAAAAGCAAAACTGTGCAAACTACGGTCGAATCACCGGTCTGGTCCTCGACGTAAGCTATTAATATCCATATAACCCTAATTGGACCGTAAATTGTTAGAGGTGTGGAGCTTAACGTAATGGGGTGGGCTATTAAATACTCACTGCCCCAGTCTGTCCCCCGACACCCATTCTATCTCTCTCTCTCTCTCTCTCTCTCTCTCTCTCTCTCTCTCTCTCTCTCTCTCTCTCTCTCTGTCTCTCTCTCTCTCTCTCTCTCTCTCTCTCTCTCTCAATGTTCGCGCGTGGGAGTGTCGATCAGTGAATGTCATTAACCCAAAAGCCGAGGAAATGTTCTCAAATAATCCTGTCTCACTTGATCGTTTAAAAACTTGAATAATCAAAATGAAGCTTGCTAAATAGTTTTATTAACTCAACTATTTTTGGCTTCTCTTAAGACCAACGACGTCAAATCTATATTCATCATCTATGAGTTTTACTTGTGCAATCGAAGGGCACCAACAATACAATTTGAAGAAAATACCAATGCCTCTTACATGCAACGTTAGAGGGGCTACCCAATGTAAAATGTTCACAAATTCAAGTGCTTAGATTATTGCAATAATCAACTGATTACAGCAGGGGAAACCTTCCATTATTGCATTGAAAATTTAACTACAGAATAAGCCATTGGACACCAATCTAGCAATTATTTTCTTATTGGAATTTTCTCTGAAGTTTAACCATATCATAAAAGATGATCTCTATTTGCAAATAAGACCTATAAATCTATCGTTTATATACACCAGGCAAAAATGTAATAAACTACAAATGAATAAATGGACGAAATGTCTCATTGAAATACATATCATAATCACACAACAATTTCAGCCACACATGTTACCTTGCGTATCTATCAAAAAGATCAAATTCTTAGATTTAGGGACATGATTTCTTCTTGGTGATAGGGGAAATAGGCCTATTGGAAAATATTCTAGTTTCTATGGACTGATGGATCCGAGATAAAAGTCCTATCGGAGTCAGAAAATGTTAGGCTGGTCGTCAGCAACAAGGTCTTATCAGTTACGTTATCATGGCGAAAGATATGTTTGTTGTTTGTCCAGAAATACACGTGAAGATCATGTGTAAATACAGCATATTTACCTCTCTGACAATCTAATTAATCGTAGTTAAATGAAAGTAATTAATACTAAAAATGTTGGAATGCTTATAAAAAAAAAAATTTGGTGCATATACGCATTTGTAAAAATACACGAAAAATATATGTGCAGACTCAATATTATAAATACACAAATTCCAAAATATATCACATTAAAACGAGCAGATCTGTTTGCTAAATGTATACAGTAATTGTACTGACAGACATATTTATGCAGCATACAACAGCAGAGACAAAAACATCCATACATAAAAGGAAAACTTTCCATTTTCAAAAATTCGTTGTCAGATGTTGACTGAGATCCAGTAATGTTCACTTACGGTTTAACTATGCTACTGAGGAGAACGTTTCACCACTTTACATATATAACAATTACCCCCTTTTAAGCTCAAGTTATTAATTCCTTGTTTATTTGTAAATCCTTAATTTGTGCCTCTATCTTTTTTATAGTTTATACCAGATGTATGTTTACCTTCATAGACTGAAGCACATACGAAGGAATGAGGTATCTAAAGAAACTTTTCATTATCCGCACACACACATCGTACAGATACGAAGAAAATATCGAAATGTTAAAATAAATCCGATAAATATAATAAAAAAAAAATAAAATACTTATATTCTAAGACTATTGCTAAATAAAAGAAATCGATCGATACTTCTTAAACAGAACTCAAATTTATAAAATGCAGACGTCTTTACGGATCTCACTAAAGTAAATACCTTCGACAATGTGTTTGTGAAACACAAATGTTCCTGATGGCAACTATTTTTCGTAAGGAATTCGTGTTCAAGATCCCATCGACACTATTCCGCGTCCCATCTAAAAAATGCCATTAATGAAATATGAATTATAAATATAAATTATAACTCGGTTAAAAAAATCATGCCAAAGTTACAAGATTTGGACTAAAAATTAAACAAATTGTTGGATAGAAAAATTGAATGGATGCAGTTAGAGTTCTCTTGCTTGAGGGTACACTCAGGCACACTGTTTTATCTTATATCTTATTTCTCTTCCTCTTGTTTTGTTTAAGTTTTTATAGTTTATAAAGTGATATTTATTTTAATGTTGCTCTTCTTAAAATATTTTATTTTTCCTTGTTTCCTTTCCTCACTGAGCTACTTTCCCTGTTGAAGCCCCTGGACATATAGCATCCTGCTTTTCCAACTAGTGTTGTGGCTTAGCAAGTAATAATAATAATATAAATAATAATAATAATAATAATAATAATAATAATAATAATAATAATAATAATAGTCTCCCTTCATGCCATTTTTTACCAGAGGGTGTACGTTAGTGCCCATTTTGACTAAACTATTTCGAGCCCTGGAAGGATAGCTGTAATGTTGAGGCAGGCGTGAAAAACAATGCCGAACAGATAGGTGAACAAACGGAGGGAAAAATAGATCTCCCGACTAATTGCGAAGCAGAGAGGATCTCTCCTAAAATTTTGAGTAGGTGTAGTAAGCAAAAAGTATTCGATTCCACAGTGTATATTGATATCTCTGAAATCACTAAATCTGGAAAGCTCCACTTCAAATGTTTACACTGTTCAAAGTTCCAACAACACAGAGCTGGAAATGGTTTATTGATAATCAAGTAATTTTAGAAGAAATATCTTCAATATATACTTTTTTCTCCCCTGTAATTTGCAGCCCCCAAAAAAATCCTTTCAAATAAGATAGCAAGTTTCGATATTGGATCCAAATGCTTTCTGGGTAGACTGGCTCCACTGATATTCACCTCATAATTCAAGATTTCTATCTTAGTTGTTTCTATTTTTCATATCTCTTATAAATGTTATTTTTCCTTTTGATATAGCAGCAATTTTAGCAGTTTTTCATATTGTGTAATTCTGCTTTTCAAATCAGGATTGCACATAACAACAACAACAGCAACAACAATAATAATAATAATAATAATAATAATAATAATAATAATAATAATAATAATAATAATAACAAGGAGTTAATAGATTACCAAATAATATACTTTAGTTTGAATCAAGAAGGAAAATACATGGTGAAATAAGTTTTTTTTTTTTTTTTTTTTTTGGTGGGGGGGGGTGAAGGGTGGGGGTGGGCGTTCACTAGCTTATTAAACGAATTGTTGACTAGAAAGTATTTGCCTCCTAATCAAAACTATCCCTTCTTTGTCATCTAACTTTCTAATATATTCAAATCTTAAATTTCTGTCCATTGTACCATGTTGTGTGCTGACAAACGTACTTTAAGGTGAATCCTATACGCTAAGATATATCTAAAATATTTTTCGAACGTTTTCTGCCAACCAACAACAGCATAAACCTACGGGGGAGGATCGCCATATTTCAGAGCTACTGAGCCTCGAAAACAAGCTTTGGCAACTTTTGGGTTTTTTTTCCTTCAGCTTTTATCATTTTCTCCTGATATCTACTTTTATGTGCAAATAATACTTTCATTTACATATGCATAAGCACTGATTTTGCCAATATTCTCCAAGGTAGACGACTAATAATAAAACTTGCAACAAAAAATATATTAGTGACGAGAAGCCACAAGCTCTGTAAGTCGCAATATTCCTCTATCTACATATTTACATCTTCACATCTATCTATATGCAAATCAAACTGAATTTAATACATATATCCTAAGGTTTCCCATTCATTTTAATGTGTTCCCTTTCATTCTTCCCCTCTCTGTTTTAACTTTCCATTTCGGTATTGTTATGGATTTCTGTCACTTCATTTATCAAGAGATTCACAAATAACTATATTCTAATTCTAGTTTTCAGGCTGATGGCGGTAAGACACTTATTAAAAATACACACACACTCACTATATATATATAAAAATATATATATATATATATATATATATATATATATATATATATATATATATATATATATGTATATATATACATATATATATATATATATATATATATATATATATATATATATATATATACAGTATATATATTATATATATATATACATATAAATATATATATATATATATATATATATATATATATATATATAGTATATATACATATATATATATATATATATATATATATATATATATATATATATATATATAGCCTTAGTAGACTCTAAAAATCAAAGACATCTCTCAGGGCAACCTGAGCTACAACTACAGTTAAAAGTTTTGGGTAAAGATGAAAAAAATATTTACGCTTTTCCATTTAATATTTATTGCGACGCGGGTTTCGAAGTACTTTTTACGTAACTCTTCGTCAGGACTACATTGAGTGATGGAATTGTCCTTCAATATAAAGGCTATATCCATAAAAATCTTAACTACAACATTATCAAGAACCTCCAAACTTAATTACCAAATATTGATAAATAACAAGATTCTTTGAAATGGAAAATTTCAAGATTAATCTTGAAATAAATGATCGATTTTGTACAAATATTCACAAGTTTACCGCCTCTTCAATAAAGCTTACGCTTCTATTCTAGCAATGGGAATGGCATCGGTTCTTCAGAACCACTATCCTGCATGCTAAACTGCGAGGCTTACTCGCCCCTTCAGATAATCTATATCTGTAAATTGCGTTGACCTCTGATTTGATTCCCTTTAGAGCAGCACTGTTCCTTATGACAAGATATGGTCTCACTGCTCCAGCTTTTTTCTGCAATGAAGTAGTTTCTGTACTTCCATGCTACCTTACATTTTTCTCCGATAAAATTCACGATTCCAATACTGCAACGGGGTTGGTGTCGCATTCTAAACCGTGAGGTTTACTAACCCCCTCAGAATTTCAAGATTTGTAAACTAAGTTGGTTACCGGTTCTAAAGCATCACTCCTCAAAAGCGCTTTTAATCTCGTAGTTTTAGCATTCTATCAGCAATGAAGGGTATTGTGCACTTCCTTCCATGCCTTCCCACTTTTAAATACGGCTTTTTGGACAGGGTACTTTACGTTTACAAACAAAATATGTCTTTGTCGAGTCTAGAATTCAAAGATATCTCTCCTGACAAACTGAGCTACAATTAGTTTTCAGAAGACGAAAACTGTACTACCGTTTTTGACCGCCACAGTTTTTATATAATGATATAATTCTAGAAGAGTTGGAAGACCCAGGCCTACGTGGCTGAGGACTATGAAGCACGACGTAGGAGATGTTGAATGTAGAAGTACTGAATTAAAAGCTCAAGATAGAGATGACTGGCGAAATTTAACCGAGGTCCTTTGCGTCAATAGGCGTAGGAGGAGGTGATGACGATGATGATGATAATGAAGAGTAAATAAAAGTATAATCCTGTATCCCAAACTAGAAAAGCACTCTGGGAGTGCATACCTCCGCCACGACAGCGCATTTCTCTAAACTAGCTTGCCTTTTCCAGAATCAATTTAGACCGTAGGCATATTTGAAGTCAAGTGTGACAACCATGTGCGAACTTGAGGGTTAAGGTTAGGGTTAATTCGTTCGACCTTTTGCTCGACCTTGACCTTTACCTTTGACCTAAGACTTTCAAAATTGAATCACTTACACGTCTCAACATAAAAATTAATCCCTGAAAGATTCACTACTCTTAACATAAAAATACTATTGACGAAGATGGATGTTTCGAAATACTTATCGGAACCAAATATTAAATGGAAAAACATAAATACGGGGTTTGCCCTACCCTGGAACCTAATTGAAGTTCAGTTTGTCCAGAGATGCCGTCCTCGATTTTTAGACGCCTCTAAAACATCATATATTTATTGTAAACGTAATAAACATAGTAAAATTTCTCTCTCTCTCTCTTTCTCTCTCTCTCTCTTTTTCTATCTCTCTCTCTCTCTCTCTCTCTCTCTCTCTCTCTCTCTCTCTCTCTCTGAGTGAAGATACCTTAACATGGTGAAAGGGTTTGTGTATCGGCATGATCAGCAAAGTTGTACTTATCAGGGTCACCCATAATAGGTTGGTTTGCTGTGAGTGATCTGATAAAATTCTCCCATCATGTCTAATCCGCAATGGCCAGCGTGGGTATGGAAACTGGCCAAACCTCAGACAGGAATAAGGACATGTCTAAGGCCTCTGTACTAGACTAGAAATGGTTGCATTAGTTTTTGTTGTGCATATACAGTATATATATATATATATATATATATATATATATATATACATATATATATACATATATATATATGTGTGCATATACACACACTGTATGTGTTGAATATTCAAAGCTTCTATTATGTGCTTTCATGCATACGCGTAAATAAAAAAAATGCATACAGTATACATAAGACCAAAAATACCAACACTCTTATATTATATTAAATTCATTTCTTATGAGAAGAAAAAAAATTAAAAAGCATAATTATTACGGTTATTCCCATCAGCAGAGGTCAAGAATTAGAGTTAGATATGACAACGCATTAAAATTCAAGTTTCATAAGAAGACCCATTAAAATTCACATGTGGTTATTAGGTAAAGCCATGTCGTACTTTTCTCTTTTAAAATGGAAATTATTCGCATTGATGAAAGTAATTAAGCGACAAGATTATGTAAGGAAAAATACCGTGTTAACATGGACACAGATACACATACATACATTCATACATACATACATACATACATACATATATATATACATACATATATATATATATGTATACATATATATATTTGTATATACATATACATATATATATATATTTGTATATATATATATATATATATATATATATATATATACACACACACACACACACATATATATATATATATATATATATATATATATATATATATATATATATATAATATCCGCACACACATACATATACATATGTATACATCAGACAGATTAGTGGAACCAACCTCGCAGAAGTTTAGCGAGACACTAAATATCAACAACAAAAACAAAACAAAACGAAGAAGGCTATGACAGACATAACAGAATGAAGGAAGCTCCAGTATCTAACGACGGAACTAGTCGTTTGATCAATATTAACTCAAGAATAGGCAAGTCATGGTTTAATCGGTCCCTGTGCAAATGATGTGAATTCTATCTTTTTGGAAAAAAAACAACTAGAAAACATGCAAAAAAATAAATTATTCTGAAAATAAATCTCCTTAATAACTGCAGCAATAATAATAATAATAATAATAATAATAATAATAATCAGCATCATCATCATCATCATCATTAGGTTAGGAGGAGGTTTTAAAGAGAGTAAGAGTTTCCTATAATTTCCCGTTAGAATTTAAAGAAATAGAGAAGATGAGAGGAGGTCTTTGTTGCTTGTACAAAAACCTGTAGCATGAGAATTATACGAAACTATTCTACATTTGGTAATAATATCATTATCTTTATTATATGCTTTTGGCGAGAATAAACGTTTTCTCCTCATACAGTAAATGCCTACAGAAGTAGTACAACAAAACTAAGATAAAAATAATTGAATTAAATCTACAGTAGAATTATAATTTTTTTTCCTTTTTAATTCACCTCACGTCGGCATTATGTTTAAAGAAATAAATTAAGTAGAGTACATGAATTATCAAAAGGAAACATGGGAAAAAACGTCAACAAATGACAAAGAAAGCTAGTTGCAGTAAGGATTCCAGGAAGGACAGACGTATCCACTTGACATAATACAACATTGGTACTGATATCACCAATCTACGAGTAGAAAAACACTGTGGAACAAAATTAAATGTAATACCATAAAATAAGTTGCTATCAGATATGCTGGCATGACTTCAGCTGTTATGCTGCTGGGATTTTCATTATAATAATCACGCGTCTATTTTCGCTAAGCATGCAATCCATAACAGCTGCAGCTGTGGGGGTTTTTCCACCTGCGAAAGTGTATAAAGCACACTGCCGTTTCAAACACGGTTTTATGAGTGATCGTATATTTATGAAGAATATTCTCTTTCTGAATAATACAAAATAGTCGGTACTCGATAGAGAGGTTTAAGATCATATACTAAATGTAATTTATAAATCTCTATGACTAGCAAAATTTAACGAAGTATTTAAAAATTACAAAATAAGATCCCATACCAGGAACCAAACCTAGGAAACTACACTGTAACGAATAAGGTGTACAATTTGAGACTGGTACATATTATGAAATAGGAATCGAAATATCCCAGAAACATCTACAAAAAATAAAAGCAGCAATTTACTGTAAACTACAAGAGCAAATTTATATGTCAAAAAGATTAAAGAAAACATATCCTTATATATTCTACACACTTATTGTAAGTTCTCATTTTAGAGTGAAACGTATCAGAGGTAATTCATAACAAAACCGTAAAGGAGAGAGAGAGAGAGAGAGAGAGAGAGAGAGAGAGAGAGAGAGAGAGAGAGAGAGAGAGAGAGAGAGAGAGAGAGATCTACTTCTTTCTCCCTTCGGCTACCAATAGTCACACCTTATATTTCAACCGTTAACACTGCTAAGAAATATCCATTACAAAAATACGAGAACTCCTTGCTTGATATATGTGACCTTCAACGTTTTAGTTAAATGGTACCATTCAACATAATTTCAAGAAACCGCAAAAAAAAAAAAAATAAAAATAAAATGAAGAGCAATAAAATTAAACCCTTTCTACGAGAATTGACTGATTTGGAGTTTTCTGGCATCCTGACATCTAAGGTCATTGACGCCGTTTCTACAAGGGGCGACAGCTGTATGAAAACGAAATTAATTTCTTTTAAAAGTCAAACATTCATTTCCGTTAATTACACGATGTAAGAAATATCAAACCGGTAATCATGTAAATATATTTTTTTTAATATGATGACATGTAAAATCAGTGTCTATCAAAGCATGACAAAATGGGCATACTAAACATTAAAAAATATTATCCAAATTTATTTAAATGAACACTAAAGAAATTATTGATGATCACTACCACGTAATCTAAAGAAATTATTGATGATCACTACCACGTAATCTAAAGAAATTATTGATGATCACTACCACGTAATCTAAAGAAATTATTGATGATCACTACCAACTAATCATCTCATTACGGAATATAGAATCATTGACAAAAATATTTATGATATTTTTTTTTCAAAATCGGAGGTATTGCATGAACTTTTTTTTCTTAATTCGACAAACTATAAAAAAAAAAACACTAGTATATTCTACGCAAAGTTTAAATAATTTACGGGAGCTTCTATAATATTTATATCAATATTTGAACAAATAAATGGAAAAATCAGCTGACGAAACAATTTTAGGTCTTTTACTATAAACACAAAAAAGGAATATGAAAGATAAAAGATTCCCTACGTAAAGTTTAAATAACGTACAGCAGCTCTATATTATTTATACTGACATTTAAAAAAAGGGAAAGTTAGTTGATGAAAAAAATAAAAGCTATCTAAAAAAAAAAAAAACGCAAAAAGGTAACACTAAAGACAAGGCTGTGAACTGACTACTTCAATTAGCCATACAGAGAATGACGATGATTAAAGAGACCCCCAGTCTACGTTTATTGAAAGGCGAGTGAAGGGGGTGAAGTATGGCTTCCAAAAGTAACGAGGAATACGGATATTGGAGCTGCCTGTCTTTAAGGTGCGATTAATGTGGCAGGGGGCAACGAAGCCCGTGTGGGCATCAGCAGGTGCACCAGGGGGGAAGGGTAGGGTAGGGATGTATCGTGTTCCTGTTCGATATTCACGCCAGCTTCCTCTCCCCCAAAGGTCTATAGTCTCCCCCTACCCTATGTGAAGTATTGACCCCTTAACCTTGAAGACAAATCTAGGATACTATATAAAAAGGTATTATGCAAAGGTCCCTCTTCACATTCGCTGAAATAAACCAATTTAAAAGGGCATTATGCAAAGTCCCTCCTTCACATTCGCTGAAATAAACCACATGAGAAGGGCATTATGCAAAGGCCATCCTCAACATTCGCTGAAATAAACCACACGAGAAGGGCATTATATCAAGGCCCTCCTTCACATTCGCTGAAATAAACCACATAAGAATGGCATTATATTAAGACCCTCCTTCACATTCGCTGAAATAAACCATACGAGAAGGGCATTATATAGAGGCCCTCCTTCGCTTTCGCTGAAATAAAGCTATTTGAGGTTTGTTACAATGAATAAAAAAAAAAGAAAAAATACTGAAACAAACAAAATCAGAGTTGAACAAAGAATAAAAATGAATAAGAATAGAGTGGAAGCTCTGTAAGAAACAAAACACAGCTGCAACGTGCATAAAGGATAACAACCTTCAAAAGGTCAGATGAACCGAGTCCATTAAGCAATAAGGATTCCAACATTGCTATCAAGGTACTGGTCAAAGTGAGAGCCAGGGGGTGCGTGTGCCTGCCGAAATGAATCAAACACGGGCTAAATAAATCCCGATAGATATCAAAATTGTTTTACCATTCTCAAATAGAACAAACAAAAACACTCAAAATGGCTAGACAATATTATTGATAACTTTTGGAGCAACAGAAAATATGATTACATTGTAGTGAAGTTTTAGGTAAGTGAACAGTAACTAATCAACAGAGATATTGGAAAGAAATTGGAGAGAGAGAGAGAGAGAGAGAGAGAGAGAGAGAGAGAGAGAGAGAGAGAGAGAGAGAGAGAGAGAGAGAGAGAGAGAGAGCTTTCATTCATTACTACACTCATTCAATGAACCTCGTTCATTCAGACAACCGATGGTTTTCCCAGAGTGACATCCAAAAGGCTCTTTGTCATCACCAATCATACTTTTACCACAGCACAATGCAGCCAAACCCGTAGATTTGCACCCGAGTCATGCAAGTGAGGAGAGAGAGAGGAGGGAAAAAGGAAAGATTAGGAAAAAAAAAGGGAGTTTTTGTACTAAGTAAGGAACTTAAGCTCCTGAAGGTCGTTGAAGATTTTGTCTTACAAACGATATCCTTTTGGGGAACACAGGGGGAGGGGGTGATGAAATACCCCGTGAAGAGCCCTGAAGCTTATTCCCTAGTGAATGCTCTAAGGCGGAACTTTATTACGTCGTATATTCTTTAAGGCGAAAAGGCTCTCCATATAGGA
This sequence comes from Palaemon carinicauda, assembly GCF_036898095.1. Lineage (NCBI taxonomy): Eukaryota > Metazoa > Arthropoda > Malacostraca > Decapoda > Palaemonidae > Palaemon > Palaemon carinicauda. The sequence continues at coordinate 4,295,946 of NC_090768.1, forward strand.
TAGTGGGGTGGCGGGGAGAGAGAGAGAGAGAGAGAGAGAGAGAGAGAGAGAGAGAGAGAGAGAGAGAATCACACCCCTACTCACGAAATAGTTATTCTAAAAGCACCATGAAAATATCCTAGTAAGTATTCGGAATCTCATGATCAATCAGTAGATGACCATCTTCATCTGAGCATTTACCTTTCCAAAAGAGAGAGAGAGAGAGAGAGAGAGAGAGAGAGAGAGAGAGAGAGAGAGAGAGAGAGAGAGAGAGAGAGAGGTAACGGGGAACGCAAAGACACAGATATGGGGTTTCCTTCCAAATGAAATCGATATCAACTTGGAATGTGATCACTCTTTAGACCTGAGAGAGAGATTGATCTTGAACTCGTATTAGTGTTCACTGGAGGAAAGACTATCCTTCTCTCCTCTTACAATGTTGTATAATATTATCCGACTATCATCCCGTGACAACACACGATACATGACGGTGGCCAAACATTTACAATGCTGTCAACAATTATTTTTTCGAAGACTTTCTATCAACTTCACCCAAACTATATTTACCCGAATTTCACGATAAATCACAGTTTCATTTGTTACTTTATTAATAATTCATTCTAAAATAAGCAAGGCAATTAATTTCAATGGCAAAAATAACTATCAACGACCAAATCAGTCTTAAAAGAGCCAGAAAAAGTCATAAGAATCACATTTTGGGCTTTGAAGCTATACTCTTGGTAGGAAGTTATAAAGAAGGAGGAGACTATACACCCAGTTACGCCACATAATCAAATAGCACGTGATTTTCTTGCCACCACTTATTACAATATAGTGAGAGTCATTCATCTATTCACTTCGTATTAATTAAAGACTGGTAAACCTTTGGCTTTGGCACATTGCCAGGATGACAGACAACCGATGGACATCACGAACAACCTTCTGGATACCCCGAGGATACACAAGAAACCGAGGAAGACAAAAAACCCGCTGGCGAGATGACTTAGACCAACATAAGCTACAGTGGCACAGAATAGCTTGCGATATTAGTCTGTGGAGGAACCTGGGGAAGGCCTACATCCAACAAAGGACTTTAGAAGGCTGAAATGATGAATGATGATGATGATGAAACCTTTGGCTTCAATAGCATTTTCCCTGTGTCTTTGTAACCCTTCAATCAACTCAATGACTATGAGAAAGAGATGTTAAGTAAAGAATGATATCAGGAAGATTTTATAAAACGAGCATATCCGAAGGCTTAGTTAGAACTACAAGCAAATTTAAATTACTTTTACCAAAGTCTGTTAATTCTTTTAATGTAAAAGTCATAGAGGATTAAGAACTATGAGAATGAAGAGCAAATGAAAATTTAAAATATTTGCTTTTAAATACTTTTAGGCACAGACTTCGTCACAAAATACGAATCCAAAATAAAAAAAAAATACTCTCAGGAGTCTTGAACAAGTCATAAGCCCTTTCAAACCAAGAAAGCCAAGGACAAAAGAGATAAAATGCCACCGTTATTCAACGGTGAACGCCATCTCCTCTTCATCTCATCATTATTACTGCCAACATTACTTCTCTTACTACCCTGTACTACTAGCACAACTTTCAAAATCATCCATAATATTAGCAGTGGTAATCTTACCACTACTGTTAATAGTAAAAATAATAAGCAAGAGATCATTCATTTCGCCACGTAATAAAAAAAATAATAAGCAAGAGATCATTCATTTCGCCACGTAATACAAACAGACTGTCCTTTGAAATCACCAACGTCACCTCACCAGAAGGTTCGACTAATCAATACACATTCCTTGGCTGTAAACGACGTGGCCGCCAAAACAATGGCACATTAATACTCGGAAACATTAAAACCTTTCACATGAAGAAAAGAATAAAGAAAAATAGGATATTCACAACAAATGTCAACTGAGATAAAATTTCATACTTATTTGAGACTGATGTTAAGTGCAGTTTATTCGTTGTGGAAATTAGGAAAAAAAAAAAATTTCTTTACCTCATATATTCATCGCCAAGTATATACTGTATATAAAAACAAATGAATATTACATGGTAGAAGACCTATCACAAACACAGCTTTCCATGCGAACAAAACTCGTAACTATCACGATAGCTAATTAAGGGGTAAAAAAGATTCCATAAAAGAGGAGCATACTTTGAATCTTTCATCTCTGCGAAAAAAACTACATTCACACAATCATTTGCTTAAAAAAAAAAAACGTGCTAGCGCAAACAAACAAAAACACAAGTGTATATACACACACACACACACACATATATATATATATATATATATATATATATATATATGTGTCA
>NC_090768.1:4303264-4330764 GCF_036898095.1 Palaemon carinicauda
AAGAATCTTATATTGGTTATTCTAGACGTTCACTTCTAATATTTCACTAATCAGTCAATCCCAGACAGATGCAAAGTAAAATTTTTTGTAAAGAAAAAGGAGAAAAGATGATTGAAAAACCCGTAAGCCATAGTAACTGCGTTTAAAGCACCATTCGATATATCGATTTCTTTCTCCTGGCTTAAACTGATATCAGGTTCTTTAGTTCTTAGTTTCTCTTGGTTTTTATAAACCTCAGGAAAACGGCTAAGAATACACGTCCTTTGTTTTTGTAAAATTTCATCAAGGATTATGTTAAATTTATGTCAAAATTATTGACTGCCGTAACAGGATTTGACTGCCGACTACAGATGGTACATCTTGACCTGCAAACTACGAGATGTATATATAATCCTAAAGCTCATCCCCTTGCCTTCTCTTCTAAACACAATACCCACCGGAATTAGTTGCAAAACTCAAATTTTTTTTAAGACACAACGACAAACATGAGGAAGAATAATAATGCCTAACTGGCAACTCTCGCTGTCTGGCAATCCCAGATTCTTAGTGAAATTTAATAAAAACTCAGATCATTCGAACTTACGAGGAAGATTGGACAAGTGGAGCCTCATGGCGAATGATCATTCTTGACACACGTCTCCTCACTACCCGGAAGGTGTTAAAGCACTGAAAGAAACCTAATGAATGAAAGTGGTTTCTCCCGAGAGGACTATAGCCACTGGGGAGCACTACAGCATATACACGCGTGAGCCACGGCAAACGTATAGTGCTGTTCGCTGCTAACCCGACCCCCAAGCTCTGGCAGCAGCTCGACGTAGAGACACACCCACTTCATCGGATTTTATTTACACTTTTGAATGAAGTCTCTCACAACACTCACTAAATGATGTCGCTGCGTTATCACAAGTGCAAGATCACTGATGATAATGTCTCTTCTATAGAGAAGAAATAGAACTTTGGCATCAGAGTGTTTTGATGTTCCAAAGCCATCGATTCGCGAATTCAAGACCCTTGTAAAATCCGTGCGAAAAGACGAACAAAATCCCGCAGCGGAGAGTGAAATCATATAAAGACTCACGTGGAATATGTCTAGGTTTCCTAGACAAATATATTACAAACATACACTGCAAACTATCTTTGATTGTGCATCATGTGCTTCCTTAAAGCAATGGCAAACTCAGTAACGCTCACACAGACACGAAATAGAAAAAAGAAGCCCCTAGTTAAAGGCGCTCAGTGCGCAGGTTCCGTTTGAAGAGGAGGGAGATGAAGGGAGAGAGAACAGAAGGGGGAGGGAGGGGAGGAGGGACCTGTCGCTGCTATTCGTGATTGTTCTGTACGACACATAACGGTAATCGCCAAATGCATAATAGCAATATTACTATAGTCTCAGGACATCCCGCCGCAGATTGCATTTTCGCTAATGTTAATGCAAAGATTATTTCGTGAGCTTTTAAATCCCGCAAACCTTATTCGTGAGTGAAATCATGCAACTTTCACTGGACGTACGTCTATTTCGCTGCACCGAAATGCACATAGCAAAGCGCTCACGCACGCAAAGCCAGAGAGAGAGAGAGAGAGAGAAATAACAGTCAGAACATTTCCTATGAAATTATTCGGGGATGAGTCATTGGCAACCAACAATTTAATATCTTATAAAGATCGTCTTGCCAGAGGCCTACTTATAAAATTTATAACCTCCATTTTTGGAGAAGGCAGAAAATTTCTATTTACGATAAAATTTTTCTTAGGGTGCCAGTCAGTATGAAACAATTGCGCAATGGGATCACAATTATGTACCTGAACGAGAGCGAGTTGGGTATACTGTTACGGACATGCCCATTCTCATGGTATCCCGTTGTCTATCTATCCCCACCTTTCTGCTCCCTGACTTGGGTCTGTGACGGCCACCAACGCCAACTTACTGCCAGTTGATGTATAAATTCCTACAAATTTTATTCAAGTAAATATATTATGATGTATATACAATATCATAAATTGTAGGTATTGTAAATGTACATATTTGATGAAAAAAAAAGGAGATAGACTTCTATAAGTCAAAACGTCTTATAGGAATAAGTATGGGCATTGTAATAATGTCAATCAAATATTCATTTATGTGAAAATGTTTAAAACTCCCTCAACATATTTCTCAATACTGATTATTTATGCCATTTACGTCCAGTGGGCACTACCTGTGAGAGCTTTTTCAGATTTTCTACATTTATTTTGACTTTCTATAAAATTTATTTACAAATAAAAACCCACATATATAAACACTTATGCACACACACACACACACACACACACACACACATATATATATATATATATATATATATATATGTATATATATATATACTGTATACACACACACATATATATATATATATATTTATATATATATATATATATATATATATATATATATATATATATATATATATATATATATCCTATACGTAATATGTATGTGCATTAGATAAACAGGCTCGCCTTTCCAAGGCCCGTGGTTCAATCCCAAATGGTTTCCAATCATGCTAACTGCTAGAAACTTGCAGCCAACCGGCATACTGTTTCTTATAGCCACTGCTCCTCCAAAGGAAGAGGTTTTGAGTTAAATGAAAATATATACTGTGTATTAGTATATACAGAAAAAGGTTAACACACATGCACTGATTTCCATATTTATTTCTTTTAACAAAATCCAGATATTACAGCTAATGAATGACAGTTAGATGACATATTATTAACGAGAGAGAGAGAGAGAGAGAGAGAGAGAGAGAGAGAGAGAGAGAGAGAGAGAGAGAGAGAGAGAGAGAGAGAGAGGGGACAATATCTTATAGGAGGCGGAGAAGTGGAGGAGTTTAGAGGGGGGTATTATGAGGGGAAACCAGAAGAAGAGGATAGGTGGAAAGATTGGGGGGCAGTGGGAGGGGGGAAGGGCGATCAAGCAGCCGCCTTTAAACAGAGGTCTGTCCAAACAGGTCCCCCTGAAAGCTTGACAAATCACCCTTCATCCAGGGCACACATGGCTGATTTTTCGGTGAAATTCAGCTCGGCCCTCTTCTCATCCATGCTTCTTCGGAATCCAACAGACTCTGCGGATGCAAACTTCACCGGTCCCTTTCATTAGGTTCGGATTCCACGTCATTCAGGGAGGGCGGAAGATGGAGGAGTCATTCTGTCAATTGTATAGAAAACGGACTACGAAGACGTATTGAGTCAAAGATGATGAAAATTATCTCTCTTAGAGAGAGAGAGAGAGAGAGAGAGAGAGAGAGAGAGTCTACGTCCCGGTTGGAAAAAGACTGCTTCGATGAAGATCTACTGTTTTTAATCATGGCAAGACTGTTATTGTTATTATTATTCTTTATTATGACTAGATAAGATACAACCTAAGCTAGAAAAGCAGGATTCTAAAAGCCCAACGGCTGCAACAAGGAAAATAGCCCAAGGAGGAAAGGAAATAAGGAAAAAGAATAGTGTGCCTGGGCGTAACCTAAAAAAATAAAACTCGAGCCCAAGGCAGTGCAAGACCAAGATACAGAGGCTAGGACACTACCCAAGACTAGAGAACAATGATTTTATTTTGGAATGTCCTTCTCATACAAGAGCTGCTGACCATAGCTACCTATACCAAGTGGAAAGGAGTCAATGCACAATTGCAGTGCCGTAGTTAACCCCTTGAGCAAAGAAGAATCTTTCAGGTATCTTAGAGTCGTCAGGTGTATGAAGACAGAGGAGAGTACATAAAGAATAGGCCAGACTATTCGGTTTAGTTGTAGGCAAATAAAAGAAAAAAGTGCCGTAACCAGAAAGGGATCCAATGCAGTAATATCTGGCCAGTCGAAGGACCCAACAACTCTGGCGTTTGTATCTCAAAGGGTGGCTGGTGTTCCTGCTCTCCTCAAGGATGATTTCCTTATTAGTCGAATAACAACCAGGGGCTTCACCGACTTCTTATTTTAATGCAAAAATCCAGAAGTTTCAGGGAAACGAGTTCATGCCGTTCCATTCCTTACCCAATCGGGGATCGAACATAGCTTTATCTGTTGTACGCCGAGAGGGATAACATTGTACCATAAGGAGAGAGAGAGAGAGAGAGAGAGAGAGAGAGAGAGAGAGAGAGAGAGAGAGAGAGAGAGAGAGAGAGAGAGAGAATATTTGTAAAATTATTCTACACATCCGGGGAAAAAAAACTTAACGCCCAAAGAGGAAATATAATTCCTTATTAAAAAACATTAATCAACTTTTGCGCAGTCGTCCCTCACATGTTGACTTTCAACTAATCTCCAATAATAACAAAATATTCATTGGATTACGTGTATAGGAATATAATTAAGGCAACGGTTCATAAATCAAACTGAACCGAATACATTTCTAAGAAGCCATTAGATCTGGCACTAATAGCACACAAGTGATTAAGACCCATATCCAATGACTCTCTTTCCGTTAGATTGTATACGAGGACAATCTGAATCGCGTGACTTCAAGAAGCAGTATCAAGTTACTGAACGTATCGGTAAATCATAAACGAACGTGAATTGCTAAAGCCAACACGCAACAGAAGTCATGCACATGAAGTATATGTATATATATATATATATATATATATATATATATATATATATATATATATATATATATATATATACACCTAATAATTTTTAGTTTTGCACTGCAGATCATAATGGATAAAATCATTATAAAGGATGAAGGAAATGACAATAAATTTCCAATATTCTCAAGACAGAATTTCTACCGATAGAAATGAATGGTCGTTTCAATGTTAATCAGTGAGAGGGACTGACATCTCATTAAATATACCTTTCAGGATAAAAAAAAATCAGTGTAAAGAAAAAAATTCTCTAGAAAAATTTCTAATACTTTTCACTACCCAAAAACATTCTAAGGGATTGATCTATAAATACAAACAACAATAATCTGGTGTACACTTATTTTTTTCTATATAGTATATAATCATCATCTCCTACATATTTTGACGCCAAGGGACTCAGTTACATTTTGCAAGTCTTATCTATCTCTCCATTCATCATCTCCTACTTCGCTCTTCATAGTCCTCAATCATGTAGGCCTGGGACTTCCAACTCTTCTAGTGCCTTGTGGAGTCCAGCTGAACGTTTGGTGAACTAATCTCTCTCGGGGAGTGCGAAATGTATGCCCAAACCATCTACATCTACCCCTCATCATGATATCATCCACATATGGCACTCGAGTAATCTCTCTTATAGTTTTATTTCTAATCATGCCCTGCCATTTAACTCCTAATTTCTTTCTGAGGGCTTTGTTCTTAAATCTACTAAATTTATTGGACATTGTTTCAGTGCCATACCATGACTTACGTCCATATAGTAACACCGATCTCACTAAGCTGATAAATAGTTTGATTTTTATATGTAATTTGTTTTTTTTTTGTTTTTCAATCTTTCCCTAAACTCTAATTCTAAAAACCCTGTATTGGAGATCATAGTTTATAAATACTTAAATGATTTTACCTCATTAATCCTTTCTCCTTCCAATAAAATTTCATTTTCCATTGCATATATATGTATATATGTATATATATATATATATATATGTATATATATATATATATATATATATATATATATATATATATATATATATATAAAGTATATATATATACTTATATATACACACATATATATATAAGTATTTATATATATATATATTTATATATATATATATATACATGTATATATATATATATATATATATATATATATATATATATATATATATATATATATATATATACATGTATATATATATGGCATCTACAGCACTTTTATTCAAGAATAACATTAAGCAAACGCAAAGTGTAATTTACGTTAATACTGCTTGGTTGTCTTGCTATGTGAAATGCAATATGTCTCAATATATCTATTAATTTGTTATTAGTGTAACTTCTACTGACAGCACCTTAGTGTCGGGACCAGCTCTCGTCACTGCCCATTAAGTGCTCCGAATAGTCTAAGATTTAAAGCGGTACCCAAAGCTCTGTTATTGTAATCCAGATAGGAGCTAACTTCTCACGCCATTGGCATACCTGTCAACTCTATAATGTAAGCAGAACGAGGAAGCATAAGTCCCGGCAAGATTAAGCGTGAAGTTTAATATCAGTTGATGATCAGAGCAAAATCAGTCTTACTACTTGCTGCTCAGTCCCATAACTGATAGCTGTCAAGTTCATTTAGCAGCAATTAAAATTATTTGAAGCTTGACTTCTCGTATTCTAAATTACATCATGAACAATTACACAAATAAACGGCCGATGTACACATAAAAATTGACAGCCTAAAAAAAAAATAATAATTTGGTGCTTCTTAAATAAAGAGATTATTTTATTCCTTGCAATATCTCTGTTATTTACACATTGATTTTTCATATGAAACTTACTTACTGGTTCAGGAGTTTTCTTAGCTGTAAATCTACTGATGGTGATTTTTATTCTATATTCTTTAACTACAAACAAATTCGTAAAAGTTCACCCTTATATTTTGTACAAATGGGGTTTAGGTTTTCATGGATTCATCCATCTGTTCCTTTTTTTTTAATACTATGCGTCGTTTACATACCGTCTGTATATTAATGGCTTACATTCGGCTGGACAATATACCAACCGTTCAAATTCATTGCGAGACATAAATGTTTACACATTTAACAGAGACTGGACTGTATATTGCTGGACAATTTTATTGCTTTTGTATTTTGCCATTAAACAGAAAACAATTATCTTCAACTAAAAGCGGACTCAGTTTTCGGTTTTACAATACTGTGTATTTTTTATTCACAGGAAAGTTTCCATAGATACAATATCTATGCTGACCCTCACTTAAGCAGATTATAGTTAAATGTCCTTTACCATGCTAATAATCTAGAGAATGCTTTTCAACGAATATTCATTATCCACTAGATGTCCTATGTTACTTAAAATAAGTTTGGTTAATGTGTAACTACGTGTATTAAAAGATAAGACATTTAGTTGATGATTTTTGTGTTATTATTATAACATACTTTTATCATGTAAAGGACGAAAGCAAATATGTTAATAATCAAGAGAACGACAAAATCTAAAAAATCGACCTCATGTTTCGCAAATCTCACTGCAGAAGCCTAAGGAGTGAGGAGGATATAGGCATACATAAAAAAGAAGACTAGAATAATTAAGGAAAAATCTTATACAAACTGTACAGTATACCGACCATATATTTCCGAAATCTTAACAGTAACAATGAGGACATTCGATGTTCCCAAGGAACTGAACTCACAAACTTGACCGAGTCGCACAATGCCCGGTGGCAAATGGAGACCTCGGTGACTAGGGCCCCTCTGCTGGGGACTGCCGAAGAGACACTTTAGTAGGCTTTTGCCCTTGTCCCTATCCCCAATAGATCACAGGCCTTATCCTCAGAGAAACATCCAAAGTCTTTGTCCTTAGAGATTAACCCACACAACAGTCTTTTTCTTCTTTCCCTCCGGTATCCCAACATTAAAGGTCGGTTGCCTAATGCGCCCTCTTATAGCATCAGGCATAGTTTATAATTTGGTTGAGGAATTTTACGATCGCATGCTCATGCAGTCAACCAATCATTGGTGGTGATCCTAACGTTTGAATTGATATTCCAACTGCAGGGCAGCAGTTTACACAGTTATTGGCAGTGGGCCTTTTGCTAAAAAGCAAAAATGCAAGACAGCAGCTGTCCTTTTAGTTACTTCTATGATACGCAGGACGTACGGTAGTAGTTTTCTTACACCGCTACCACAGGCGTAAACCCACAGAACAGTGGTTTAGACTTTTAGTTGAGATGATGTGCCAGGGTGTGAGGCTAGGTCTCAATAGTTGATAGTTGAGGTACTAGTGTGATCAGCACCGTGACGACGCATAACTATGGAATGACGCAAGAAATATTTATTCCACAAGACAGTCTTAACGTGTAATTTCTTTTTAACGTCAACTTCATAAATAATATGTTGAACTCACCAAAGATTGACAACTGTGTATTGTAGAAATAATTTCCTTTCGACAATTTGACATATATTTAAAAAATACAAGTGTTTATTAGACACAGTGCCCTATCCTTTTTCTTTTCAGCGTTGTTATTCTACTTACATATTACTTACTGAGGATGTTCAGTAGGTGTTCATGTAGGAGGAACATAACACTGTTCTTGACTTAATTTTCTTTAAATTACATAAAAGCGTCTAGATAACGACCCCACTTTGATCTATATTGTGATCACATATCATCAGTATGTTTATTTGATTAGTACATGAATAAGATGATAACGAGAATTCACGTATCCTACTTATAATGGAAAATATTATTAACTTCTTCAACTTCGTTTGTTTGTTTGTTGATTACATGTTTTCTTAGAGGATAGCTTAAATCGCATAGAAAAAAAAATAAATCATAGTGTCACTAATAACTCAGATCGGGATATGATCTATAAATAGTCACAGGAATTACAATATTCAATGGTCTCCTTAGCGACGTAAGTTAGAAATGATGTGCCCGGAGAAAAAAAAAAAACAGCAATCGAAATATAAATTTCTTTTATCTAATTTTATTCTAAAGAAATAACAACAAAACCTTCAACAGAAATTACTATATGAGAATGGCAGGCTTCATTCCTATTAATGCTTTTCTTTCAAAGGAGTGATTAATGAAACAGCTGATAATTATTTCGGTAAACAGTTTACAGGTCATAAAAATGGGCAACAAATATTCGATGAGATCCTTGCTGATTACTTACAAAATACATCTCTAAAACTGTAACCGTGCTCTCTCTCTCTCTCTCTCTCTCTCTCTCTCTCTCTCTCTCTCTCTCTCTCTCTCTCTCTCTCTCTCTCTCTCTCTCTCTCCCCTAACAGAACTAAAATAATATCCTGAATATTCTTTAAAAAGCAATTAATCTAGAATCGATTCCATTGAATATTCACTCCCAAGAAAAATATTATAAGATTGGAGCGAGTCGTATCAATGTTTTGAAACAGTTCCCTTGCACATAAAAGTAAAAATTATAGAAGGTGATATTCAATTGTACGTAGCATCCATTATTGTAGACAGCACTTTCCAAGTTATCCATATTTCTTTTTATTTTAGAATAAATTGCACAAAGAATGATGGGTAAGTGATTTTGAGGAACGAGGTAATACGTGTTCCAATAGAGTGTAGAGTAATAAGCAATGCGACAGATTGACGAGAGATCCATAGATCAACAACGATTTGAGACGACTGAAGAATATGAATGATTTCTTGGATATTTATTAGGATGAATATGAAGCGATTATTACCACGGAAGATGGTAGAAATAGGGGTATTCTTGTCATCTTTGAGAGGAGAGACGGAAGACATGAACCAAATACTAATAAAGAAAGACTGTCTTTAATGACTGGACAATATACAAGGGGAGAAGGTTCACTACTGCACAGATATTTCACTATAGTCGATTCTTGTTAGTGAGGCAGATTTGCACCGACTCGCAGCGGTGCCATTTTAGCTCGGAAAAGTTTCCTGCTCACTGATTGGTTGGACAAGATAATTCTATCCAATCAGATAGCAGGAAACTTTTCCGAGCTAAAAGGGCACCTCTGCGAGTCAGTGCAAATGCACCTCATTAAAAAAAATTATTATAGTTGAGGATGGCAGACCAGGTTGTGTGATAATTATATATCAAAATGGAGAAAAGGCAGATAGATTCTCTCGCGATAAAATCATCGAATGGATGCCACTCCACAGTAAAGGGTAAATGACCACAAGAGCATTAGAGCACCGAGTATGATCAGGAGAAAAATGTTATCATAATTACATTACTACCAAACAAAAGAAGGCAGAATTCATTAAATTGGTGATGGAAGCTGTTGATTATTATCACAGATAAGGCATCCAGGTAACGACAATTATAAGAGTACCATGTCACATTAAGACAACTGATAATGAAGGAGCAGATTGGCGGGTGATGGAAAGTAACCAGAAGGAGATAGTAGAGCACACATTAGCCCCATCACTAAAGATAATACTGAAAGAATAGGTGGGAATGAGTAAACATTACAAATACAATTAGATGATAAAGGGACCGTAATCGGAGATAAACCACTAGATTAAAATCAACAAATATTAAATGTTAGGGTAAACATGTTACAGATTAAGGATATCTAGAGGGAATAAGAAATACATAAAGCCATGAGATAAGTGGTGCAAGTTATTTGAGGAATAAAGTAAACAAATATTGAATCATTTAATGAAGTAGAGTGATTTAAGGCCACAGGGAGACGATCTTTGTGAAGTCTACATACATACACACATACATACATACAGACAGACACCTTTTCGACAACATAATGTTCTAAAAAGTGTTCTGAGGTATCATTCAGAATACGCAAGTTTCAGATAACAAAGGCACACCTTGTATTTAATATCTTGGCCTCGTTAAATGTTAACTAATTTGCAAGAATTCCCGTGATATTTCCCAGTACACTTCTATATTATGTACAATAATCTTTTATCTCAACATTTACATTACTACCTTAATTAATGTATCAGTTCTGACGAAGACTCCGGTAATCAATAAGATGGGAAATGTACGAATAACAAATATCATTCTCTCCCAAATAATTTATGGTAATCGTAAACTCTACCACGCGATATGAGAGAGAGAGAGAGAGAGAGAGAGAGAGAGAGAGAGAGAGAGAGAGAGAGAGAGAGAGAGAGAGAGAGAGAGAGAGAGAATTAATTGCGTAAAAAATTAATGTTGAAATCACGATATCATCGACATATACTTCTTATTTGTTACATTCTCTTAACAAAATCCATATACAACACAAGTAAATTAGGCTCTAAGTCAGCTATATAGTTAGAGCTTATTGTTCAAACATCTTTTGGATAAGCAACTGAACTCGTGGAATAGCTTATAAATCATTTACTGGTGTTGAGTCAGGTCTCATGTCACCGTTAACGATAGAATTTTGCTATGAATGTCATTAATCTCTCTACTATATAAATTCTATAGAACAAGCAACACACTTGAGTTGATTTATCCCACCATGAAGACAATGACAATGGTGGTTGCACCAACTTTATCTCATTAAAGCATTATGAAAGTAGAACACAAACACACATATGCATAAAACATTATAGAATATAGACGACAGAACCCCGTGAAAGAGCGATTGCATAGAAAACGGTCAGTGCATCTCCTTCCCCCTTTGTATGGAATGATGTCATATAGGAAATAATATATACAGTATATATATATATATATATATATATATATATATATATATATATATATATATATATATAAATATAATATATATATATATACATAGATAGATAGATAGATAGATAGATAAGAAGTGTATCTGCTCAATGAGTTGGCTCAGTGACGACCAGTAATTTCAGTTTGCTACTAGATGGTACCAAAATATTGAGCCAAATATTAAAATGAGAGAGAGAAAGAGAGAGAGAGAGAGAGAGGGGGGGGAGGCATACAAAAACAACCAACAACTGTCGTCGTCGTCGTCAGGTCACATCTTGCCCGACAGGAAGAAGAAAAATGGCAACAGGGCCCCATAACCCCACTGAACTAACTGTAAGAGCCTTGATTGATTCGACCTTGGGAGCTTGGCTCTGGCGCGAGATCTGTTTGGGAGCAACCTCACAAACCACTGTTTGGATGCTGTTTCTCTTCGCTCACCTTAGATACGGATTAGATGCAACTCGGACTTTGCAGGAGATGGTGCACTTCAAGACAATGTTTCTCTCAATCCATAATCTTAACAGGTATGCAAATTGTCATGCACATAATTTTTCTTTGAATACTAGGAATGCTAAACTACCAGGAATCCTAAACTTCTCTTTATCGTAGATTGATCATCACAAAAACATATTACAAATTGAAATATGTATCAGCTAAAACATACAATGAATTCAAAGATCATCATTATCATCATTTCCTCCTACGCCTATTGAGGCAAAGGGCCTCGGTTAGATTTCGCCAGTCGTCTCTACCTTGACCTCTTAATTCAATACTTCTCCACTCATAATCTCCCACTTCACTCTTCATAAATCTCAGCCATGTAGGCCTGGGTCTTCCAACTCTTCTAGTGCCTTGTGGAGCCCAGTTATACAATTGGTGCACCAATCTCTCTTGGGGAGTGCGAAGAGCATGCCCAAACCATCGCCATCTACCACTAACCATGATCTCATCCACATATGGCACTCAAGTAATCTCTCTTATACTGAATATGAATATATGTGCATATCAATCGACCAGTATACGAACATACAACATAACATCTACAAGATTGGCAATTTTATTATCTATCACATGGTAAAATTATCGGCAATGAGGGACCAAAAAAGGAAGTGGGAACTAAAAGACGAGTGTCCTGTGATTGGACTAAAAGAAAAAGGATGTGCCTAATTTAGTCCTCACGAATAAATGTAACATTAACAAATTCCTAACTACAACTTAGGAATACCGTTTCATTATGCATCATGAGGTTCTGCACAGACAGCAAGTACACGTACAAAATATATCAAACTTAAAAAAAACAAGTTGCATAACAAGCACAGAAATAAATCCCTGTTAATATCCTAGTTACCTGCAACCTGAATACACATACAGTTAATCAGATCACCAATTAATTCAGTGAGAGAACAAATATTACCAAGTAAAATATACAGATGCTTGGATCTCGAAGGATTCATTATTACCTTCGCCATAATGGAAGATTTTGAGAAGGGTATGTATTCACCCTTGTTTGTTTGTTATTTGTTTGTATGTTTATGAGCAACTTTACACAAAAGCTCAATAGCGATTTTCAGCAAACTTGGTAGTCATGTTGGGTATGACCCAATGATGAATCTGTAACATTTTGGATAATTAGTTTATTACTTTATTTATTTGTTTGTTTATGAGCAACTTTTCACAAAAACTGCAATACTGATTTAGACCAAACTTGGTAGTTTCGTTGGGTATGACCCAGGGATGAATCAGTAACATTTTGGATAAAGTACACCAAAGTACAAGTACACAGCAGTACTTTGAAAATAATCACAATGTTAATCTTTTTGTTTGATCATTACTCAACAATTACCGAACCAATCTCAATGAAACTTGGTGGACATGTTGGGTATGAGCCAAGGACAAATCCATTAGATTTTAAATAAAATAAATCCAAGTACAATTACGCTTTGGAGTTTAGAGCAAAATAAGACTGCTTGGCGTGGCGAAGGCACAAACCTCTACCGAGTGCCCCTATCATCCTACGGGCTATCATTGTTTTTAGGTCGGCAACATTAAAAGGAAGAGATACTTAAAATCCAAAATCTAATGCGACTCTTGCGACCTAAGCAGAGGGGTATTTGCTTGGTAGATAATCGGTTTAGCGGGTATCAGCTACATTAGCAAGGGATGGGGTTGATTACCTTGTCTCTAAATACTGACCGAACACCAGA
Source organism: Palaemon carinicauda (assembly GCF_036898095.1). Classification (NCBI taxonomy): domain Eukaryota; kingdom Metazoa; phylum Arthropoda; class Malacostraca; order Decapoda; family Palaemonidae; genus Palaemon; species Palaemon carinicauda. The sequence continues at coordinate 4,316,775 of NC_090768.1, forward strand.
GTATTAGCATCTTCAGAAGTCAATATCTCTACAGGAAAAGACGTTTAGGTAAATACATAAGAGTGGGGATGGTGTATGGCAGACGGTTGACTATGTCAGGCCAAGTAAGAGCAAAGGGCAAAGTACTTACAGCCCTCCAAAGGGGAAAATACGCATGAGTATAAAACCATACGGTGTGTGTGTGTGTGTGTGTTCATGTACGAACATATATGAATGAATTACCAGAGTCCCGAATTTATCATGATAGAAACAGGTCTTCTGAAAGCTATTTAACTTTAAAAAGGGCTTATAATTGAATTTCGTTTTATTCTTTATTTATAACAAATGATATCGGCGTCAATGACCATTGATATCAGAATGCCAGAAAACTCAGAAACTAAATCAATTAATCGGTACTCGTGTGTCTACTGTCAAGTTTTCTTTCCACGTGAACATCGTCCAAAGACAGACAATAACGCAAATATGTACAACGTTAAAGAAACGGGTAAAGAGTACGGATCATTGGTTGTGTGTCTAAAGTATAATGAGATATTATGAAGATGTGTATGTGATATCATTCAGCATAGAGGGCTAATCACAATGACATTGTCTCCTTACGCACGTATGTCCTAATCCTTGTATGCAAAATATGTAGAAGTATGTGTTTTATACAGTGAGATTAATGACCTTTTTGAGACTACTATGACTATCATAAATTGTGGTGCACGATCAATGAACTCTTATACGTCACGTGTCTTAAGCCCATTGGTGACAATATATTTCCATCACAGTGGAAAATTCCACAAAATCTAACAATTCAGCATATTGACAGAGCACCATTGCATTTACTTGCCGAGGGGTAAGCAGTACCTCTCGAGCGATCATAAGAATAAGTAGGTACTCGTCTGAGAGTATCGGGCTGTGTAAAGTGTATTCACAAACCCTTTTTGTAATAAAGTGAAAAAAACGCATGTACCGATGTCTCATTATCCGTCGACATGGGACACGTATACCTAGTAATAGATATGATGTCCTATCACCAGCGAATGCTAAGTAAATTAAACTAAATTGATGTGTATCTCAAGAGTCAGCAGCTGTGGGATACGATAAATCACATTACAGTCACACTGAATATCTTCCTTCTTTTGTAAGGTTAAGAAATGACGTTGTTATCGATTGAGATTACAGGGACATTATTATTATCATTATTATTTATATTTGTTTTTATCTAAGGTAAAACCCTATTTTGAAAGGCAGGATGCTATAAGCCAAAGGGTTCCAACAGGAAAAAAGACGAGGAAATGAAGAAATAAATAACGATGAGGGAAGCAATGAACAATTAATATAGAATATCCTAAGAACAATAACAACATTAAAATACATCTTTCATAAATACACTATATTATAGAGACTTATGTCACCCTCTTCAACAGGAAAACATTCGCTTCAAGTTTAAACCTTTGAAGATCCACCGATTAGGCTAAATGCCTGATTCGGAAGATCAATCTACAACTTGTTCATAGCTGGAATAAAACTGCTAGAATACTGTCTGGGGTAGCCTATAGGGAAGAGAAATTAAAAAAGTGTATTGCGAAAGAATTAAATTATAAGCATATAATAAGTAGGACTTTAGAAATGCATGGGGGGGGGGGGTTAGAGTAAAAACCTATGGTGGTTAACGTCATTGACTCTTTAGCAATGATGTATGCGACGGTTCCCGTAGAATAAATTGTAATTACAGGATTATTGTCTTCTACGAGATGAAAAATACTATATATAATTGTGAGAATCATATGAGAATAACAATGATTACTTTACACGATAAGATATATATGAAAACTTTAATTGAAATATGTATGAGATACAAATAAGATTGTGGGTGAATAGCAGTGGGATTTTATGAAGTGGATGCGTGGGAACATTTCTTTCCTTACAAGAGTCGTGGGAAGAGTTTGAGAGTACTAGATGAATATTCCATCAAGCAGAATAAGGGGCTGCTACAAATATAAAATTTTATATGAACTGAAGCTAATGATAAGGGTGGAAGAATATACCACCGTACGTCCAGCGTGTTACAGAAAGCAACTAAAAGGACAGCCGTTGCCTTGCAGTCTTCATTTAGGAAAAGGCTAGGTCCACTGTCAAAAAGTGTAGAAACTGCTGCCTTGCAGTTGGATTATTAAGTGAAAGGTTAGGCCCACCGCCTGTAAATGTGGTTGATGATCGTAAAAACCCTCTGTCAAGTTATAAACCATGCCTTCAGGCAACCGACCCCTTAATGTAGGGATAACGTTGGGAAAGAAGAAGAAGAAGAAGAAGAAGAAGATAATTATAGGCAACACAATACTTAAAAGAAATCCAATCGGAAAATAAGAGAAGAGGCGGCATCGGGAAAACGCGGTGGGCCTAAACTTGAAAACAGTGGTACACTAGTTTTTTATCTGAATAAAAAACTACGGAACTAAATTTTATGATCAAATTTACCAACTGTACTTTTTATTTATTTAACAGATCCTTGGTTTCTTTTTGAGAGTTACTCGCTAGTGAAACACAATAAATCCAAATAATATATAGGAAATGTGTAGCGCGATATCAAGTATGGAAGATAACATGAGTAATTATACATTTTTTAAAGGAATTACATGGATTAGATATTTGATTGTGGAAAAAAATTGTACTGAACAAGGTTGCATAAAACTTAGCATTTCCAAATGAATATAAATAGAATCCACTGGATTAATTCAGACACTGCACCAGATTCATATGAGAGAGAGAGAAAGAGAGAGAGAGAGAGAGAGAGAGAGAGAGAGAGAGAGAGAGAGAGAGAGAGAGAGAGAGAGAGAGAGAGAGAGAGAGAGAGAGAGAACAATACTGAAAATTATTTGGATGAATAGCCTTTACAATGGTACAAAGTCATGGCACTGAATAAAATAACATTAACAAGGCAAGATAACTAAATTACATTTCAATTTCGATAAGAATAAACATTGAAGAGTATAAATTCCATAAAAATGGAAGACAAAACTTTCTGAAATGGCTCAACCCTTGCAGTGTAACTTAATCATGACAAATAATACCGAAAGTTGTCATTACAAATATATTGATATTAGGTCCTCAAAAAAGGCCAAAATCTTTGGAAATTCAAGACTAAAGAAAATGTATTTACTATAAATATTTTCAAGACAAGGGGAATATATATTAACATTAAATCCTAGTGTTATTTGATTGCTATTTAAAAGCAAAGTCTCAACAATACTAAAATTCTTGGGGGCGTTAAAGTAAAAATTCCGTAATGTAATCAACCTCTTCTCCTACCATAAATTGACTATGTAGTATTCGGAAAATAAGTCATATAAACATCGATAAAGACTCAAAGTAGAACAAAAACCTACAATATATCCCAGAAATATGAAAAAGAAAATATCAAACTAAAGTCTACTTTTATATAGAACGTCACGTGTGAAAAAAAGTGCAACTACTGCCATTATTTGTTTGCTCATGTGATACCATCTCCAGAAAAGAAAATAAGAAGGCCGCACACTCAAAGACTCTCTTGACGTAACGCCAGAATGAGCTAGCAATGTCAACAGAAGTCGGTACAGGACAGCACTTCATGAATACAGCTCGGTTCTATTTTACTGCTATTTTTAAATTCAACTATCTAAAGTTTAAACAAGTAATGACGAAATCATAAGCATTCGTATATCTAAAATATTTTGTAAAAACACAATTGACATGATAAGCTAAATTAGTGCAGTGAATAATTAATGTAAATCACATGGATATACAATAGCAATATTTTGATGTGGTCTTTACAGGACTGAACAGAGATGAAAAATACTTGGCATGCAAGCCTGGGGATATATATTGATATCAAGCAAATTGATATGTATTCTACAGACAATAAAGCAGAACAAGATATAAATTAGTTAATATATGTCGCAATAAAATCATATTGAAAATAACCAAAAGCATAACCAAATCCCTGCTTCTATGAAATGTACAGGCAAAGCCAATGGCGTAACTTCGTAAGAACAGTTTTATAGGCAGCTGTACGTGCTTGTGATTAGCAAAGCAAACAAGATAACCAAAGGTGACAAGGGAAAGCTAGATGGACCTTGAGCTCTCCCTGGCAAAGTTTTCTACATATATAAAACTACATGGAGCCAGTAAAGTAATTGCTAAATGTTCAGTCACCCGTCTATTGGGTGCAACGTGATGTTTGTGAAACTGCTTCCGATTGCATTCTATAAACTCGAAGGAAAAAGCGAGTCTTACCTTTCATCGTTGAGGGCAGGTTTCCTCTCGAGTCTCTCCATTTTATCTTTAAATAACAGGTGTTACTAATAGTCTAGTTTGAAAAAATATTTCCATTGAAAAATAAGATATTTTTCTCCGTCTCTATTTCAAGTCCATGCACGTGTTTTTTTTTTCCATTCAAGTTCTGGTCTGACGAAAGACTTAGACGTCATCTACATCCGAACAAGTTGCATCACAGATGACAGGTCCTTCGCAGCAGTCTACCTGGGCTAGACGGTACAGGCCTAAAAAGACCGCAAACATCAGTGCTAAGACCCACACTACCATAGTATACGAATGAGGCCGGTGCCCAGGCACACAGAACAATATGGAAAATAGTGCTAACCAAGAAGGCGACGGTGAGTTGGTTAAGTGTTGGTTAAGTTTAAGGCGAACTCGACGATGTTGACAGGTATCAGGAAAATTTGTTTCACTTGCTTCTTTAGTGGCAGTAATGTGATACCCACAAAGATCTCCTTTTGACCTGTTTAAGTGGCGATTCTCAATTTGCGGTAACTTTCCGATCGCAAGTGGGCAATCTGGGTTTGCCGAAAGGACGGAATTGTTGCCTTTGTAATTGTCCTGTGTTTCACATCACACACTGCTCCTACTGAAAACATAAAATAAGGCATTCACTAAGACATCGCTGCTGTAGAGCAATTACAAAACAAATTGTTTTTTCTTGGCGTTTCACTGCTTGTCTTGAAGAGCTTCTGTTGCTTGTAATAAAGGTGATAATCATTTATAATCAAAGATGACACTAGTAGCTAAATGTTTCAATTCTAGCAATGAGACATGCCCTCTTTGAGATATCAATTGCATTACACCAGGTGTACGGGGGTATAAAGTTTTCAACTTGAACATGAGGTTTGTCATAGAGATATAGTAATCATCAAGATTAGAACACTTTATGGCCAATAAGTCACCGGCGATCATTTCACTACTGAAGTTGAGTTTAAAATACATTTAATTAAAATGAAGGAGAGTTGTAAACCCAAGTATATTCTTTATTTTTATTTTTATACGTAAATGCAATACACCAACATACATAACAAACAAACACAAAACTATCTAATATAAATGTAACACACACACGCACGCCTTTACACAAACAATCACACATATATACATACATACATACATACACACACACACACACACACACACACACACATATATATATATATATATATATATATATATATATATATATATATATATATATATATTTGATAATTACGTAGAAATTAAAAAAGTAGAATGTTTCTTATGAATCTTTTCCATCATATATGATGTTGATCTTTAAAAGACTCATCCTTTAACGGGCAGAGCTCCTCACAATCACACAAACATCTTGAAGAACTTAGCGTAAAGTGTTTCCAAAAATAGGGCAGTGTAAAGAAAGTATATGATACTTAATAATGAATCACAATACAAGTGTAAACCTTCTAACAGTCTTTACTTAGTTAACATGTTTCAATTTATGTACTTTATAATTTGACAAAATGGTAAACTTAGTCAAGACAAAGCGGCATGAACATTCCTTTATAATATCCATGAGCAGTGTCGTTATAGGCTGCATTATTGCAAGATCCGGCGTCCGACCGGAAGGATCAGGCAATCTACCACAAAAAACAAGCAGGGAAGGATGTACCTGGTAGTTAGTTAACTGTGGCAAGGAGTCGTTAGAATGGATATACACAGGCATGGGACTGGGCCCTCAGTTACTTATGGCGAATCAGGAGAGTTACATTTTTATGAACCACCTTCTTTATGGAGAAAAGACACCTGGATGGAATATGACTTATACGTGTATGCAGATACTTAGCACTTTATGCTAAGAACAACGGCGAGTAATACTTTTTAAAAGGTTTATAAGCTAAAATGCTGTCATTATGGCACGTCTATCACTCTTCGCGTGATATAATATCTTTATGGAAGCTTAGGGCAGGGGGACAACAATTACCTGTAGAGCTAATTCTTTCACGGGTTGAATGTATAGTTCATACAGAACGTCATACAGAGACGAACCTGACGTGATTAAAAGTATCAAGAAAGGAACTATTGGACTTCAGTAAGTAAAAGGAAATCTTCGAGCATTATATCTCAATACCCTTACATAACGAATTCATTTCTTTTGGATTATGAAATCGCAAAAGATTTCTTATCAGTCTTACAAATGGATTGATGATTGTTTTATAGACGACTTGGGAGTTCCGTAAAAAAAAAAAAATTGTCTTATGCTTCAAGAAGCTCTGCAAGCTGAAATTAAAGGTTTAACTGATACGAGTTATGTCTCTGTATTTTGACTATGCCAATGAATTGCCTTTGCACGTGGAACAAGGAGGAAACCAAATACACGTCTTACCAACGAAATAAATGAATTACAATAAATAGTGGATGAAAAATGTCACACTAACAATTAAAGAATCTTTTGTACACTGAAGGACGTTACTCACAAGAATGGGATTATAAAGACTTATTATACAGGTCATTTTAATCATACCGGTGTTTTACGTATGTGCTATCAACTACATCTACCAACTCATGTGACCTTAAACGGCTGCGGGTTAAAAATTGACAAATATTTGGAAGCCTTTCTTACATAAAGTGAATTTACACAAATTTCCAATATTCTGCAACACTTCTGGAAATAGAACAGCTTTGCATACATTAGTTTTGTAAATCAGATAGCCTGTTATGTATCACTTATTTGTATGCAGCCCTTACCCATCTCTATATGGGGTCATTATTTCGTACAAGCCTTTTCTATTCTCTTCTATCCTTGGCGTCATGCTCTCTTAATCCTTTCTCCCTCATGGCATTTGGTTCTTTATCTTTCTATCTATACTTGGACCTTCCCCTATCTCCTTCTCCCACCCACCTCCATGTTCATGACCCTACGGCACACATGACCTTCTCTCCTGTTATGTATTACTGAAATGCAATTTTAAAGCTGCATTAACTATGCAAATAATGTCATGAATCAGTCAATACCGAATAAAAATTGCATAAAACAAGGAAAACTCATAGTCTGCACAATAGACATGATAATGATACGGATACAACAACAACCATTACTATGGCTTCGTCGAAAAGTAATGTTCTTGGGATGCGCCAAGTTACGTTACGTAATACGCACCTCTCTGCACCAAAACCTCATGACCTTCCGTCTCGAGAGATTACGATCCAGAGCAAATTCTTCCTTGTGTTGCCGTGATACAAAAAAATAAAATTTTCATAGAACGTGAGTGGATTTCTCTTCCTCCTTTCTGTTTATCAACAAATTAATTTGTTAGGAAATCAAGTGCCATCTGACATTTTTTACGACCTACACAACAGTATCTCTTATTACTTAAATGAGTATTGAGGGAATCTGAGATAACAGTGTGTCTCGAGGACTTTACTCTTGCAGCAAGAATTGTTACTTTAAATTGAAACGTGTCTGTAACTGTAAACTACATTTGAAACCTTAAAGGTTTATCAAAACGGTAAATTACACGCGCAGCAGATAAAGAAGGCGTTCTTGTGTTTTGCCCTTTAACAAAGTAAAGATCTATTAGTGATTAAATAAAAAAAAAATATCATAAAAATAATGCAATATGAAAATAACAGTAACTTCACTAAAATGAATAAATATTAATATAAGACAAGATCAAGATTATGAAACATCTGAAAAGAGTAGAATCTCTCTCTCTCTCTCTCTCTCTCTCTCTCTCTCTCTCTCTCTTTACGAAGATTACAATTTTGAAGTTTCTACAATCTACGCTGATGGCATAGCAAAAGGGAGGCTGGGGCACGGAGCTGGGGAATAGAGGGGACAGGAGCCCCCCCACCTAAATACGATTAGCGAGTTCGTTAAGATACTCGATCCCCCAACGCCGTTAAGGACTTGTAGCTTCGCCTATTTAGGACGGGGGATCAGATGGAAAAGCGGAGGCGGAAGGAAATTGAGGATCAGAAGAAATGGGAGGAGGCGAGACAAAATGGACAAGAGGAAAGACGGTTTTCGCAATGCCGAGACGTATGAGAAACAGGATGGAATTATGTCAGATGTGAAACGAAAGAAAAGAAAAACAATCTCGTAAATATCATTCGCTTTCAAGCAGAGGATGCGAGGATGTCTATCACTCGCATGTCGAATACTAAAACTGATAAAATTTATAATCTTTACCAGGGTTGTGGTGGTCTATTGGAAAAGTTCATGCCTGGAGATCCACCGGACTGGGGTTCGAATCCCGTTCAAGCTCGATAGTTTCTTGTAGTGTCTGAAACCTCACTATACTTGTCAGCTAAGGATGTAGGGTTTGGAGGAGCCTATAGGTCTACCTGCTGAGTCACCAGTAACTATTGCCTGACCCTCCCTGGTCCCAGCTTGGGAGTAGAGGAGGTTTGGTCGTTGATCATATTTATACATGGTCAGTGTTTAAGGCACTGTCACTGTCCCTTGCTTCAGCCATTCATGAGAATCACTTAAAACTTTAGAAACGGTTGTTAACAAAGAATTGTTTAATAAACTTGACGTCACGGGGTTGCACTGCTCATGCATCAAAATTGTTCGGGATGTTTTGAATAACAGTTTTTGCTTTTTTTTAATTAGGAAAAGTATTAATTCGTATATACCCAAATGTAGAATATAAGTCTGACTTTTTACAAATACGTATATGAGATTAGCCGAACTTACTCACGTTAGAGAGAGAGAGAGAGAGAGAGAGAGAGAGAGAGAGAGAGAGAGAGAGAGAGAGAGAGAGAGATTACAAATCTGTCTTTTTACTGTAAATACCTACGTGAGACTGGTCTCACTTCCTCACGCTCTCTCTCTCTCTCTCTCTCTCTCTCTCTCTCTCTCTCTCTCTCTCTCGGAGAGAGAGAGAGAGAGAGAGAGAGAGAGAGAGAGAGAGAGAGAGAGAGAGAGAGAGAGAGAGGGGGAGTTCAGTTTTCACTTCAGTGCAGTCTAAACCCATGAGCGTATTTGCAGGGTGACTGTCATGTACTCTACGTTTATGTATATGTGGTGCCGGCTGGCAGCTGGTGCCGACCAGAGAGGGATATTAAACTGTGTATAGAAAAAAAAAGGAACCTAGAGGCTTTATTTAATGTTGAGTGTCCTTCGAATATGTTAACCTTTTTACATTGAGATTATTCTCAGCATTTGCGCATGTCTGAGGCCAATAACCTTCTAGAGGGTACAAATGTTGCAAAAATATTTTTCAATCATACATTAAAAAAAAATATTTAGTAGTATATAAAAACATTTTGTTCGTGATCACGCACACTGATACACAAATGATTATGCAAAGTTAATCCATTTAGTTTTCTTCCGGGATTTTACGGTTAATCCATTCGTCTTGTAGCTGAAAGGTTTGTGAAAAATAAGCTCTCGAAATTGACGTATCTGAGATGCTATACCTTAAGGTCTAATCATCATTTTTGCACGGTTCCACATGCGCATCATTACGACGTATATATGCATATGTATTCCTGAAATTTCATAATAGTTTCACCACAGATACCAGCAATTCTAATAAGGCACTCAGTCGAAGCGCTAATAAATGAATCAAGAAAGATATGCGGGCTCATGTTGTATTCAAAAGGACTATTGATCTAATCTTTTAATATTTTCAAGTTTGATGTTGAAAATAAGGCTTGAGAGGAGAGAAGAGAAAAAGTGAGATAGGAAAACCTGAAGATGACGTTCTACCAACACAGTAAGATGCAGAAAACTCCCTGTTGCAACTACAAGTGAGTATTAGAAGTCCAAGCTCAAAAATCATTCCAGTTCTGATTCTAATCCAATGATGCATATGAAAACGCATGGAATCGACAGACCAATCTGGAAAAAGGTTTATGCACGCGAACGTATAACGGGTTAAGCGAGTTAATCTCTTTTGTCTAAGCCAAATAAAAGAAAGATAGAAAATAAAAAAGGTTTCCTAAAGTTATTTTGTCGTTTTGAATCAAAGTGCCTGTGTTTTACCAGATTCCATTTGGTTACTAAAATTTAATAATCTTTTGCTAATATAAAAAAGGAACAGAAAGTTGCATTTTCACTATTCTTGACCTAAGATTGGAAACTGATATAATAATTACTTGTCATAGAAAGGAAAAAGTATTCCCAGGGTTTAGTACTACTTTTTTTTTTATTGAGGTTAATGGTAACGTAAAATATTCATATACATACCTATATAACAGGATCAATTATGCAATAATGTACGATCAAATTTGATTCCAAATTTCACCAGAAAACTTAAAGCCAGAGGCAAGGGACACTGACATTACCATAACAAGCAGGAAAACGCCATCGAGACTGACCATATATCCATATGATTAACCCCCACGGCCCCTCTCCATCTAAGTTAGGACCAGGGAGGGCGAGGCAATGGCTGCTGATTACTAGGCAGGTAGACCTAAAAACTTCCCCAAACCCCCATCCTTTGCTCAAAAGGATAGTGAGGTTGCAGATAATAAAGTAACTGACGAGCTTGAGTGGGACTCGAACCCCAGTCTGTCGATCTCCAGGCAGAGGCGTTACCAATAGGCCACAAGAACCTTTAATCTATTGTTGGTACTACTTTTCCTATTACTAATTTTTACCTCAAGTACTCCACATATAACATATAGCACTAACGACAATAAAAAAAATACACAATGATCATCGAAATAAGCTGACTAATTCCACAGAAAAAAAAGAGTTACAATGTGATCTGAAAAGAGCTTATCTACAAAAAGTGAAACCTAAGATGAAAAAAAAGTCTTTCTTACGATAAGGAACTACAATATAATACTGATGAGTATAATGGACAGGAAACTCTCCACTCAGATGATTTAGTGATAACATCACTCAAGAAAATATTATGAATAAAAATAAAACAGCACCAACAACAACAATAATAACAAAAATAGCGTCGTACTGTCCGCCATTTTCAAATGTAATTTTGGGACATGTACCTACAATTTTTCACACAAAAGAGGAATCTTTGAAATTATTAGAGAGAGAGAGAGAGAGAGAGAGAGAGAGAGAGAGAGAGAGAGAGAGAGAGAGAGAGAGAGAGAGAGAGAGAGAGAGAGAAAATGAAAGCTGAACTAATAGTTCTCTTGTAGAGATCACTGATCAAACCTTGATTCTATTCTATAAATTTTCGACCTTCTCCAGCTGTATTTTTCTAAAGAATAAACTATTCATTTAAATATAGTAGCTAACAAACATGTTATATTATCAATATTCCTACTACATACTTCAAATGGGTTAGAGTACTTATGCAAATGTACTCATCAAACCTTGATTCTACTCCTTATCTTCTATACCTTCTTCCCCAACTGTTTTCTAAAGTGGGAAAATAGTAGATCACAAGCCTGTTATATTAACAATATCCTTACTACATACTTCAAATGGATTAGATTACTTTTGCAAATGTACCACTAATTCTTAAAGTGACTGAGGTGCTCCTGGTTCTCCTAATCTGAACCCTTACTTTATACGTCTTATTATTATTATTATTATTATTATTATTATTATTATTATTATTATTATTATTATTATTATTATTACTTGCTAAGCTACAACCCTAGTTGGAAAAGCAAGATGATATAAGCCCAGGGGCTCCAACAGGGAAAATAGCAAAGTGAGGAAAGGAAACAAAGAGAAATAATATATTTTAAGAACAATGACATTTAAATAAATATTTCCTATATAAAGTTATAAAATATGAAAAATTTAACAAAACAAGAGGAAGATAAACGAGATAGAATAGTGTGCCCGAGTGTACCCTCAAGCAAGAGAACTCTAACCCAAGAAAGTGGAAGACCATGGTACAGAGGCTATGGCACTACCCAAGACTAAAGAACAATGGTTTGATTTTGAAGTGTCCTTCTCCTAGAAGAGCTGCTTACCATAGCTAGAGAGCCTCTTCTACCCTTACCAAGAGGAAAGTAGCCACTGGACAACTACAGTGCAGTAGTTATTCACTTGGGTGAAGAAGAATTGTTTGGTAATCTCAGTGTTGTCAGGTGTATGAGGACAGAGGAGAATCTGTAAAGAATATGCCAGACTATTCGGTGTATGTGTAGGCAAAGGGAAAGTGAACCGTAAGTAGAGAGAAGGATCCAATGCAGTACTGTCTGGCCAGTCAAAGGACCAGATAACACTCTAGCGGTAGTATCTCAACGGGTGGCTGGTGCCCTGGCCAACCTACTACCTAATAGATATAATAGTTACGAATATTCATCTAAGGTACTAGAGAGCAGATTTTATCCTACAGATTAAGGGTCACTTTTCCTCAAGCTTAAGAAACCAACTTATAGTGATGATCTTAACTGGTTATTACTGTCAATTTATAGACAATATTAAAAATCGGTAAGAATAGACGGAATCTTCAGAAACTTGTGTACCCGAGCCGTAAAAATTGACGTATTTAAACAGATATGCACATACAAGCACACGTACACACACAGATGTAACCCTGCCCACCCCGTCCCCCTTCCCTAACCACCAAACGGTAATTTCAGCAATTCGTGGGAAACTGGTTTCCGAGTGTACCTCTCGTGGTACCCTCTCTCACAAGAGTATGAATACTCCCTCTCCCCTACCCGAGGGACGGGGAGAGACCTAGTAGTCATACGTCTGGTAATGCCGCTGAGCGTGATAGGAAATATATATATATATATATATATATATATATATATATATATATATACATATATATATATATATATATATATATATATATATATATATATATATATATATATATTATATATTTCCTTCCAAACAAAATACATAATAACGACCAATATAAACACTCATCCATGCACGTGAATGTTCTACAATTACCATGAAGAAATCTAGAAAAATTACACCTTTTCAAAATTTACATCACGCCAACTGCATCGACGATTACCGAAAATTTCTTTATTATCATTACTAGTGTACGCGACCCGTCAGAATGACTGCTAAACATATACGTACATATATATGCACACACACAGACTGACCCTTCCCACACCCTCCCCTTTCCTAACTAAAACCCGCTGGTTCGGCATTTTGTGGGAGATTTTGGTTTCCGAGTGTACCTCTCGAAGCATCCGCTCTCACCAGGGTATGATTACTCCCTCTCCACCGTGCTGCTCTCCCTCTCTATCCTGCTGCTCTGCGTGACAGAAAAGACATATATTCATATATAGAGCCAGACACTTGCTCTTTATTATATAGAGGAGGATGAATTACTCATCTTTTGCCTTTTTAGTATTTCTTTCTGAACGAGAGAGAGAGAGAGAAGAGAGAGAGAGAGAGAGAGAGAGAGAGAGAGAGAGAGATCAATTAATGTTTTCTCTTCGGGAAGAGAAGGATTATGAATACCTCAAGTATATTTTTCCTCTCTCTCCCCATAACATCTGAGTCCCACAAAATTAATCGACCATCACTCACGTAAGAAATTGATTAGGTCAAACTATAAATATATCACATTTAAAAAAATGCATATATCGCTAAATTACTCTGCTGCAGAGAGAGAGAGAGAGAGAGAGAGAGAGAGAGAGAGAGAGAGAGAGAGAGAGAGAGAGAGAATTATCTTTTTGGCAAAATACATCTCAAAGCCGGCTGCGCTTTGACGGACAGAATTTAAATAAATTGCAATTTTGTCATAAAATTAAGTAAAAGGAGAAAAAAGTTGGAATAAGAAAAACAATCAGTGTAAATTAAATTAGGAATTTTTGC
>NC_090768.1:4335912-4345912 GCF_036898095.1 Palaemon carinicauda
CCCTCCATATGAATCCTGCGTGCTGAATTGTCCTCCATTTATCATCTCAGACCAAATCCTTTTTTCTCTCATAATACCCATCTCTCCTCTGGACTGGTTCCAGCCCTCCAAACGTCATTAGTCCAGGGGATGTGACCTATCTGGCTTATCTATGATTCTTCATTCATTCGAATTTTATCTCTCTCTCTCTCTCTCTCTCTCTCTCTCTCTCTCTCTCTCTCGTATAATTTGCTATTACTCTTACGGTCTTAAAATTACAGTCTCTCTCTCTCTCTCTCTCTCTCTCTCTCTCTCTCTCTCTCGTATAAATATATATTAATCTAAAGGTCTTGAAATTGCCACCATTCCCATAGCTACTACTATCATAGAAGCAGACAAGACTGCTGATATTGGTTTTATCTAGGTTAGTACTCAACAAATCATAAGCAAAACAACAATAATAAACAACACTGATATTAGTGGAAAGTTAAACATTTAGACGAACAATAGAAAAGAGGGTGACTGGAAAGCTAAAGACTTCAATGAAAGCATTAACAGAGAACCAGGACCAAATTTCATATAAGCTCATAACGTCATCAAACATGTTTTGTTCATAAGGCTTTTCGGCTTTATTCGAAATTAAAGTATTACGAAAAAAATAATTTCCGAGTTAAAATTTGGCTTATACTTTTCGCATTCGTTTCATCTTTAGGAGAAAAATGGTCTTTAATTTAATCCGCGGAAAAGAAAACAGCGAAGGTGTTAAATTTCTGGAAAACAGAGAACTTCCTAATGAAAAAAACTTAATAATCAAAGTAATGTGCTTAATAGCAATAATGATAATACTTGCGTTGAAAAATATTCCTCGTAATATAGGTAATATTTTTTTAAGAATACAATAATGACACCAAGATTTGTCTTATTTCACTTTCCTCATACTTCTTTCTTCAGTCAGCTGAAGGATTCAAAAACATTACTCAAAGTTGCTTTTCAAACTAAGCCCACAATCTAACTTTAAAGTGCAAACCAACATGAAAAGATGATGGACCACTATCTTTCCCGTTTTGAGAAGACATCCGAAATACCGTGAATGTCTAGATAGAACGTTTTGAAATAAAAAAAAAAATTAAAGAAATGAACCGAAATTACCAATTTCTCAGATTTACTCTTATGTAATGCATTATCTTATTTACATTTTTTTAAGATTAACACAAATCGGACTTGGTTCTCAACATTTACCTTCGATACCACCTTCTATTATTATTATTATTATTATTATTATTATTATTATTATTATTATCATTATTATTATTATTATTATTATTATTCTAACAGCAAGAAATAGCAGTGAGGAAAATTAACAAGGAAATAAATAAACTACAAGAGAAGTAATGAACAATTAAAATAACATATATTAAGAACAGTGACCAAAATAAAATACATCTTTCATTAATACACTATATAAAGACTTATGTCAGCCCGTTCAACATAAAAACATTGGCTGCACGTTTGAACTTTTGAAATTCTAATTATCAATTGACTGATGCCTCTTTTCCAACCTTTATTGTCTTATGTATTCTTCGTGGTATTTCTTTATAAATCTAAATGTTTGATTATGTGTCGATTTGTTAAAATCATATGCAACAATATACCTCTCTACTAATATATATATATATATGTGTGTGTGTATATATATATATACATATATATATATATATATATACTGCATATATATATATATATATACTGCATATATATATATATATATACATATACATATATATAAATGAACATGTATACATAATGTAGACACACATCTACATATATGAATATTTGGGAACACAATCACACACACACACACACACACACATATATATATATATATATATATAAATGAACATATATACATCATGTACACACACATTTACATATCTGAATATTTGGAAACACCCAACACAAACACACACACACGCACACACATATAAATAAATAAATAAATATATATATATATATATATATATATTTCCTCTGTATTCTAAGTTGCCCTTCTATTTAAATTTTCCATATTCGTGGCAATATATGCTGGGAGCTTTTTATCCAATTCATGGCCTTTAGATTTATTCGATTACGATGAAAGCCCACAATTAAATACAAAAAACATTAGGAATACTAATAACTCGCGTCACTGGAGCGTCATTCGTCAGGAAATATCTCAACGCCCTTAGTCCGCAGTTTGCTTATACGTCAAAACAGAAATTCTTTCACGTAAGATATATTTATACGGAATCTAAAATGGCCCCATGAAGATGCCAAACTTTAATATATAATAAAGGAATAAACTCCGATAAGCAAAGAAAAAAATCTTCGAGACGTTTTACTTATTTTTTCAAATTTAATAATGAAAAAAAAAAATTGCCTAAAACAAATCTTCAAACTTTAATAAATAATAGTGATAGATTACGAGATCAAATTGAAAGGCAAGAAATAAAAATTCTTCGACGGGCACCACAAGTCATTTTGTCTAAAATAAGGCTTCAAGCTTTAATTAAAAAATTCAATAGACTAGGAAATCAAATTAAATAAATTGAAAAAGAAAGAATACTTTATATCGGTGGGCATCAAAAGTAATTATTCCTAAAATAAGGCTTCAAACTTTAATTAAAAAAAAAAATAAACTACGAGAAGATCGAATGAAATAAACTAATAAGAAAAGAAATGAAAATTCTTGGAAGGACATCACAAGTCATTATACCTAAAATAAGGTTCCTGTCATCATCCTAAAATATTTGATTCTATTTCTCCCTCCATATGAATCCTGCGTGCTGAATTGTCCTCCATTTATCATCTCAGACCAAATCCTTTTTTCTCTCATAATACCCATCTCTCCTCTGGACTGGTTCCAGCCCTCCAAACGTCATTAGTCCAGGGGATGTGACCTATCTGGCTTATCTATGATTCTTCATTCATTCGAATTTTATCTCTCTCTCTCTCTCTCTCTCTCTCTCTCTCTCTCGTATAATTTGCTATTACTCTTACGGTCTTAAAATTACAGTCTCTCTCTCTCTCTCTCTCTCTCTCTCTCTCTCTCGTATAAATATATATTAATCTAAAGGTCTTGAAATTGCCACCATTCCCATAGCTACTACTATCATAGAAGCAGACAAGACTGCTGATATTGGTTTTATCTAGGTTAGTACTCAACAAATCATAAGAAAAACAACAATAATAAACAACACTGATATTAGTGGAAAGTTAAACATTTAGACGAACAATAGAAGAGAGGGTGGCTGGACAGATAAAGACTTTAATGAAACCATTAACAGAGAACCAGGACTAAATTTCATAACGTCATCGTACATGCTTTGTTCATAAAGCTTTTCGACTTAATTCAATATCAAAGTATTGCAAAAAAAAAGAAAATTTATTTAAATTTTTGCTTAGCTTTTTCGCATTCGTTTTATCATTTGGAGAAAAATGGTCTTTAATTTAATCCACGGAAAAGGAAACAGCAAAGGTGTTAAATTTCTGGAAAACAGAGAACTTCCTAATTAAAAAAAAACTTAATAATCAAAGTAATGTGCTTAACAGCAATAACAATAATACTTGTGTTGAAAAATAATCCTCGTCATATAGGTAATATTTGTTTAAGAATACAACAATGACACTAGTAACAATTAAGTTAAATCAAAATAATATAAAGTTATTCGATCTAGAATATATGAAAGGACACTTAAAGTGAATCAAATATCAGTATTTATGCAAACATACACTAGATTGAATTCATACATCACAACAGATCCATCAACAATAGTTCAGGCAAGCATGTACCAATCAATTAGGGATTTATCGGAAACACGAGGTGCCAGTCCACTGAACTGACCTATTTTTTTACCACCCATCTAATCAACGACTGAGAACGAAATCAATGCAAAATCAAAGTTAAAAATATATCAGACTTCCAGAAATTCTTACTTATAGCACAGAAAGAAATAGATATCTGTTTGAGGCTCGGGGGTGAGCATGCAGGTTCATCCTTGCAAAGATCCTAGGACATGATGTGTCGTACAATGCTAGTGGCATTTTTAAATTTATATCAGAAGCAGGTCTCGTTAATGCTATTTAACTTTTATAACATATTTACTTTTCCGGTTTTACTTTAAAATATTCTTTAATCTTTATTTATAATAAACGATATCGGCGTCAATGACCTTCGATGTCAGGATGCCACAGACTTCAAATCATTCATTCATTCATTGCTCCGTAGGATACCCTGGTTTCCTTCATATCACTAAGAAAAAAAAAAAAAAAAACCTAGTGGTAATGTAATTAACCTGTACTGCATCAATAACGAAAGATCAAGGGAATTTAAAAGTTATGTAACATTCGTCCTATCGGAAAAAAAAAAAAAAAACGTAAAACTTGGTCGTCTGAGATTCATTAAATTCCAAATGATAACAGAATATAAATCACATTCTGGAATAAGACTAATCTCCCAAAGTAGAATCAAAATTCCTGCGTTAATATACAGCTGCATTCATGGAAATTCCTGTGTTAATAACCAGTTGTGGACATGGAAATCCCAGTATTAATATACAGTTGTGTTCATGGAATTCCTTTTGTTAATATACAGTTGTATTTATGGAAATCCCGGTGTTAATATACAGTTGTATTTATGGAAATTCCTGTGTTAATATACAGTTGTGTACATGGAAATCCCTGTGTTAATATACAGTTGTGTTCATGGAATTCCTTGTGTTAATATACAGTTGTATTTATGGAAATCCCGGTGATGATATAACAGTTGTGTTCATGGAAATCCCGGTGTTAATATACAGTTGTGTTCATGGAAATCCCGGTGTTAATATACCAGTTGTGTTCATGGAAATCCCTGTGTTAATATACAGTTGTGTTCATGGAAATCCCGGTGTTTAATATACAGTTGTGTTCATGGAAATCCCGGTGTTAATATACAGTTATATCTATGAAACTGAAATTAACAATATATTGGGTACTAGTTTTCTCCCAAAATATCTTATTCAGCATCACGTGACCTCATACTATTACGTATTTCATACATCAGTATTTGTTAATACACAGGGCTACATACATACAAACATTTAAACACACATCCATGTGAAAACGTATGCGTAAGATCTAGCAAAAATCAGGAAAAAAAAAAAAATGCTGTCAGCAAAACCTTGATTTTTTGAGTATCCTTAGACCAAATCGCACAACAAAGGAGGAGAGAAAAACAAATAATCAAAACAGGATATTTTTTAATCCGAATTGCCTAACTTTAAAAAAATTAACAGGCAAGATTAATGAATGCTGAAACAATGAAAAGTCAATTACTCTCGGTTTCATTGAGTCAACGTTGATATATCTAATAAATTTTTTTCCCTGGCAGCTGTAAATCAGTCACGAATATGATGAATACCGCTTAAGCAAAGTTAAAATTACTTTAGTATTGAATAAAAATGTGCGATTGTTCGTGTAAATATAACAAACAGCGAGATAAAAATATTGTAGCATAAAAATCCAACGAAGACCATTTGTTTATATATGAAACAAATGCATGTAAAATCACGCTAAAATAACCATTTAAAAAGGTTAACCTTTGAAAGACTTATGCCAAATCTAATGAAGACCATATTTTATATATGAAAGAAATGCCTGTAAAATCATGTTGAAATAGCTATTTAAAAAGGTCAACATCTACAAGATTTACGACAACGATAGAAAGATTTGTAACAAATTTCAATTAGAAGAAAGAGGCGGATTCAACACAAATTCTTCCTCTCGGGTAATCTTGTCTTTAAAAAAATGGGAAAAAGGGGGTGGGGCTAGTGAAGCAAACGGACATTCAAGCCGACCAAACTGGGGGTCATAGTGTATGGGGGAAATGCGGAAGTTTAGTCAAATTGTCCTTTTAGGAAAGATTTAATGCGTTCTGGGTGATACTGGTATCAATGGCCAGATAGAGTGGAGATTTACTTTTATTGTGGCTTGACTAAGTAATTTCATCAGAGAGATAGAGAGAGCTGGATTCAGGCCAAATGTTTTCTTTAGCTCGGCAAGGTTCCCATAAAGTTTTTCTATAAAGTAGAAGTACAAAATGGGAGGGCATGTAATCCATAAAATATCTGCAACTTCTTTTTCAGGTCAATAAAACATTTAAGCGGCTAAAAAACACATAATTGATTGAAAAATAATCACGGAATATCTGCAACTTCTTTTTTAAATCACTAAAACATTTAAACGGCTAAAAAAGACAATAAATCTCAAAGTAATCCGATACCTTACAAGAAAGTCGCAGCGGAAGAAAAGGTAAACCAATAAATCTGAATTCTCACAATGAAATAATGCTATGAGATAGGGACCAGCCTTAATATTCCAGCATCGTTTGTTATTATTAGTATTACTATCTACGCAACAACCATACTTGGAAAAGCAGGATGCTTCAAGCCCATGAATGACACCCAATCGAGGTAATGCCAAGAAACAGGGAGGAGGAGTTGACACCAGATTCAGACTGTTGACAGATTGCCATGAACGTAAATACTCTTCGTGTAAATGTACAACACAACAGATGTAGCCATTTCTAGTCTACTGCAGGACAAAGGCCTCAGATATGTCAATTCATGTTTTGGGTTTGGCCAGTTTTCCTCAACACGCTGGCCAGTGCGGATAGGAGATGCGAGATTTTCGTCTTATCGCTCACATCAAACCACCTAATATGGGTGGCCCTGACTATAGTCAATTTTTTTTTAGCGAGGCAGATTTGCACCGACTCGCAGAGGTGCCATTATAGCTCGGAAAAGTTTCCCGATCGCTGATTGGTTGAACAAGATAATTCTAACCAATCAGCGATCAGGAAACTTTTCCGAGCTATAAGGGCACCGCTGCGAGTCGGTGCAAATGCGCCTCACTAAAAGAAATTGACTCTACAGCTCTGCTGATTATGGCGGTAGTTAAACTCTTTCACCACATTAAGGTAACCCTGCTCAGATATGTAAAAGTATACTAAAAATCCGAATTGAAATATAGACCATTAGTGACGATCCAGACTTCTGTCAATGTTTAAATATATTACTCGTTATGTTTTAAATTTACATGTATAAGGACACTACCGTACTAATCGCGGTCTAGCTATGAGGAATTGGATATAACATCACATGCAACGAGCAGCCTAAAGTTATATACCAATGTAGCGAATACAGAATATTTTCATTTTGTGATCGTGTGTTCAATTTTGTACGCTTTATGGTTTTAAAGAGGTAGTTTCCATTTACCACTTAAAAGTTTAAAACGATTTCATTTTTTCATCCGAAAAGTTTAAAACGATTTCATTTTTTTTCATTATCCGCTAATACAGGTCTCCCGCTTAATTTTTTTTTTAACAGAAAAACGAGTCATTTTCTTATACTGTACTAACAACAATGTAAAAAAAAACTTAGGCAAGCTCATAGGCAACTTTAATCATAACATCCCTATGTAAACGAATGCATCACTCACATCGACACACGCATATATATACATATATATATATATATATATATATCGCATCATCATTAGCTGTTGCTAGTCCACTGCAGGACAATGGCCTCAGACATGTCCTTCTACTCGTTTGTTTATGGTCTACCTATGCCAGTCTATACCCGCAAAATTTTCTTAGTTCGTCAATCCACCATCATCTCTTCCTTCTCCAGTCACAAACATGGATTTCTATGTCTACTTTTAAAAAGTGTTAATCCATTGAATGCCATAAATACATTCGTACAGTATTCCCTTTGGGTATCCATGGACTAAATACTGGTCACAGGATTAAATGGTAAAAAGCCAGCACAGTAATACTGTACATTTTGATGACTCCACCTAGAGATTTATCTCAGCAGGGTCATGTTTGAATCTAAGCTCTGATATGCCTTTCTCCAGTCCGGGGTCATTAAAAGCTGACTTTATAGAAATCCCATGTTCTATATAAATGCGTCGTGTCGTAGCTTTGTGTTTACTTCATCTTGAGTCTGACGATGTCAATAAGACGAGCAGCACGAGATCAATTTTTCTTTTAATAATGTATTTATTGTCGTAATTTCTACTCAGGCATGAGTCTATGATTTATTTAGATATATATATATATATATATATATACATATATATACATATATATATACATATATATATATATATATTATAGAGAGAGAGAGAGAGAGAGAGAGAGAGAGAGAGAGAGAGAGAGATAAATATCGATATAAATACATATACTGGAATATTTCAATCCATGCAACAACTTAGGCACAGAGACCTGACTTTATTATACATATAAAATGTGTACATAGAAAATGTATATATACAATGCTTGTGAATGTGTATGTATATATATATATATATATATATATGTATATATATATATATATATATATACAGACACACACATATATATAAATATAGATATATACTACAAAATTAAAGATGAACCGTGGTTGGCGAGGAGGCATCTGGGCCAATCAATAAAAACGTTGTTTGAACAGTGCTAAGGAAGCTCCGTGTACCCAGGAACGATGCCGTTAGACAGGGTACGAATCGTTGGAGAATGATAACATCTACAACATAAGAAAAAAAAATGGAAAAAATATTAAATGTAACCTATTGGTGAATAAAAATTGATGTCGAAGAATGCCTACACAAAACTAAAAAGAATTATAGAAAGAAAATGAAATCTGACCTATTTAAAAAATAGATTTCGTGCTGGTTTTAGCATCCCTATTTATACATTGTAAAACTATCATGAAGTAAAATGACAAACAACTAACATTCCTGCCTTTACATTGAAGAGTAGGCTGTGCCGCATATTAGTATTACAGGCCTTGAAGATTCAATGGGCCCACTTCACGGTCTACAAGCTTCATTAGCTTATACAGACCCCCTTTCCTTAATATTTAGTTAAGAATAATGAAATAGGAAATTAAAAATCAAAAGGTGTATAACGAAGGTTTTTTTTCCCCGTTTACCGACACAGGGCTATATCATTAGATACGTCATCAAATTAAAATCCGTTGTCAAACTCACCAGGAGATTTAGCACGTAGTCATCAAAACTGGAGCAGGAGTTTAGTTTAACAAAAAATTACAGATTAAAAACCAGTCGATGCTATCAATTGCCAGGACTACTTTATATCACACACTCACACACATATACATATATATATATATATATATATATATTTATATATATATATATATATATATTTATATTTATATATATATATATATATATATTTATATATATATGTGTGTGTGTGCGTGGGAGTGTGTGTATGTAAGCGTATTTATATTTACATATTTATAATATAAAAACGCACAGGTATATAGACAATACATAAAACACACACACACAATATATATATATATATATGCGCATATATATACATACATATATATATATATAAATATGTATGTATGTATATACATATATATATATATATATATATGTGTGTGTGTGTGTGTGCGTGTGTAGACTGAAGGTACGGGGCCCAAACAGTGATGGACAAAACTACGCATCTCGGCAACGCGAACACATAAATGTGAATGAAATATTGGAAGTAAAATATACATATATATCACCTTGCCTATAAATGGAAAATGGAGCGAACGTTTCTACATAAAAAAAAAGTGATGGGATAAACATGATATTTCGCTTCAGTGCTCAAAACAAATTCTCTCTCTCTCTCTCTCTCTCTCTCTCTCTCTCTCTCTCTCCTTAAAACCACCAGGACTAATATTTTCACAAAATTCACTGCAAAGTAAGGTAGAAAAGATACGAAATGAGAGAGAGAGAGAGAGAGAGAGAGAGAGAGAGAGAGAGAGAGAGTAAATCTTCGTAAATAAATGTTTATAATAAAAAAAGTAATATGGTTTAGTTACAATAGATGGTGGAAAGGGTTTAGACAACCAGTTGTAAACTGCATAATTGCAAATAAATTGAATTTTCCGATGAGAGATAAGAATACAAAGAAACTGCA
>NC_090768.1:4350912-4363412 GCF_036898095.1 Palaemon carinicauda
CTCATATAAGCTTCTCTCTCTCTCTCTCTCTCTCTCTCTCTCTCTCTCTCTCTCTCTCTCTCTCTCTATATATATATATATATATATATATATATATATACTGTATATATATACTGTATATATATATATATATATATATATATATATATATATATATATATATATATATATTATATATATATATATGTGTGTGTGTGTGTGTGTGTGATAAACACACTCATATATATGAATTTTTATCATAACCTGAAAATTATGTACACAATACATATACTTTCAAATATGCAGACAATAAATACATACAAAAATATTTAAGTAAATAAATGAGTGAATGTAAATTCAATCGTATATGGCAGTATCAAGGGTACATGTTCGCATTTACTGAGAAACAACCCCAACATATTTTAAAACACTTGAATTAAAATGCAAACAAGCCAAGAATATGGTAATATAGTCAGGTATTAAACTACAATTCCTGCTCTTGCAATCCACTTACTTTTAGGTACGACAAATAACAGAGGGGTTATAATACGGTAAAATGTAAAAAATATACTTTCGAACAAGGAAAAATTCCCGATGTCAGTGTTAGCTTAGAAATGAAAATAAAGGAGGTACAAACAATTGTGCATTTACATAAACAGTTAGAAGTGATATATGTCACATATCTCCTTAATATAAGTTGAACCATGAAAAATATCTTTCGATAATACAGGTTTGGATATGATGACAAAGCTAAAAAAAAAAACTTTGTCAGCAAAGCCAATAATGGCCGCTTTCACATTAAAAAAAAAAAAATTCTATCAAAAAACAAAAGGACCATCACCATCTGTTACATTCTTTTTTATTTGCTCGGAAACTAAAGTAAATCTTAAATAGGGTGATATACCTTAATAATCCTTGTGTTTCTAATACAAACTTCGCTGTGATTGGCAGTTATTATCTGACTCAATTGCTGATTTACCAATAGTAAGTTAAAAAGATGCTCTAGTAATTCCGTCTAATACAATTTATCTGCATACATTATATACATCTATACTGAGTTTGTGTGGTGTGCACATTTGCTAACACAATTTTACTTTTTAGCTTCATCTATTCCCAAATTCACCATTGATAATAGATTTTCACTCTTACACAAGAGCAGTAAAAGAATCCTCACTTTTCTTGTTTTGTCCTCTTAAAATTTGTCGATTAACTTGAATCTGATTAGCAAAATCAAAACTAAAGACACGCAAGTCATCACATTTAATCTCTTGAATCGCTTTCACATAATCGGCAAGATTTCTGTTCTATATATCGAAATTTGCAGTACAGTAAACTTGAATACAAATCATGGATAAAAAAGAGGGTTACAGTGGAGGGCTGAAAGATATGAGTGGCAACCGTCTGAAGGCGTTCGAGATTCTTTTTACCATCCACGAATTACAGAAGTCTCTTACTTCTCTGGAAAGCATCAGACCGAGTCATATCTGCAACAGATGCAATCAAAATTACTGATAATATTTCGCCAATAATGAAGTTTTTGTCTAGCTTAATGATAAGTGCCTTCAATTTCATCTTCAACTTACATTTAATAATTCATTGACTACAAATACTTGGTCCGCGAAATAAAATATGATTTGACGCTCCGATTTAAGACTATCTAAACATTATATCAAGAAATTGTAATGATTAATTCTTAAAAGAACTGAAAACAACATAGACTCAAACATTAACCCATTGCATAATCACTCAACAAAATAATGATTGATTTGTTTGTCCAACGTAGCGTCGAAACATAAAAAATGAGAAAATGCAGTAAAGAAGGTAGTTCCAACAATGAAACTATTCCATTCAGTGCACTTCGCTAATACACGATTTAATCTTCCTTTTCGACCAAACTCATGACTTCAACCCCTTTTTAGATAATATATTCATGATTAATTTACAGGACAGCCTCTCACGTTTTCGAGATGTCCTGAATATAGGGACAAAATGTAAAGCATATTTGAATAATTATGGATGGTGTTTCACTGAAAATGCAAGGCAATCGGATGAATAGATATTCATTTACATGTGTACCTTAGCATGCATTTGGGTGTATCAATGCATGTACAATGTATACACTCCTACTCCTGCTGAACCAAGGATGAAGCTTCATAAACCTACAGAGATACTCTTTCAGTAGCAAGTAGACCTTCCTTACATTTACAAACAAAACTTTTGTTCTTGCAAGTACCCAGGTGTTTCCTGTGAAACAAAGCACTTTAGTTCCTAACTAATATGGCAAACTGTCAATTTTCATTATAATTTTGGTAAATGCACACCATATATATATATATATATATATATATATATATATATATATATATATATATATATATATATATATACATGTATATATATATATATATATATTCAAATAAGCCATATATATTTTTGCTACATTAATGTCTGAATTCTCTTAACGACCTCTGGATCAAAGCCCCAGGCGAAATCACACAAAGATAAGAGCTTGAGACCGGCCGGGAATCGATCCCTGGTCTGGCAAACTTGTTGAGACAGTAGCAAATATATATATAGCTTATTTGAATATGAATAAACACGTCCAAATGTGCAAAAATTTATCATATATATATATATATATATATATATATATATGTATGTATATATCTGTTGCTAGTCCACTGCGGGACCAAGGTCTCAGACATGTCCTTCCTTTCTAGTCTATTTATGGTCTTTCTATGCCCGGTCTATTGCCTACCCTCAAGTTTTCTTAGCTCGTCAATCTACCGTCCGCTCTTCCTTGCCCTGTTTCGTTTACAATCTCTACGGACACATTCTGTTATTCTTCTTGTTCATCTATTATCGGTCACTCTCATCATATGTCCTGCTCACGTCTATTTCTTTTTACTTACACATTGTTAGAATACCCTCTACTTTAGTTTGCTCTCGTATCCAATATTGTTATTTTTCTGTCTCGTGGTGTAGTGTTATATATATTATGTATACTGTATGTGTATGTATGTATGTATGTGTATATATATATATATATATACATACATATATATATATACATACATACATACATATATATATATATATATATATATAAATATATATATACACACATATATATATATTTATACTTCTTAATTCTACAGTATTCATGGAAGTAAAATCTCCCACTCTATTTTTTTGCGCTATCTTTTCCGTAAAAAAAAACAAAATTGTATATGCTACTGTCTTTTACCAGATTATCCCTTATAACCAAATCTCTTTTATATAGAACAAACGCTTTTCCCTTTTACCTTCGAATGCAAATTTCCCCTATTCATAGCAATTCATCATCCGCACAAACACTAATTACTACAAAGATCTTTCGTCTTCATCAGTGCACCATTACTCCCACTTTCTTATGAATCTAAGTAAACTTTGGGTCGGGTAATTAGCCAATTAAGCCGCTCCATCAAGACAGTGATCGTTATGTCATTACTGCCCCTCTCGCGCTCGTCGGTCTTCGGTGACTGGTTCTGACATCAAGAGGCACAAGTTAAGGCATAGTCAATGGCAGCGGAAAGTTCTTGTCTGGCTTTCCTGTATCGTTTTTTTTTCCTTTAATCGTATCGATTTGGTCCAATATTTTTAAACTAGTGTACGCGGCCCGTCAAAAATGACGTCTAAATATTTAGATAGATGCGTACACACACATCCCTCTTTCCCCGAGGTATGACTTACTTCTTATCTCCCCTACCAGAGGGACTTGGAGAAACCGAGTAGCTATACGTCTGACAATGCCACTGACTGTGACCACACACACACACACACACACACACACACACACACACACATATATATATATATATATATATATATATATATATATATATATATATATATATATATATATATAGCCAAAAACTTACTCTTTATTATATAGGGGACATACTGTATACTCTTCTGATTCGTTATTAGATAAGTGTTTAAAAAGTTATGAAACAATTGTTAGTACCGTCTTGACTAATAGGCTTAAAATCTTTTCTTTACTTTGATTGAGTAATGAGGAAAGAAGATAATGGTAAAAAAAAATAAAGGGAAATTCAAGTTCGGTATATAAACCTTCTATTTCTAAAAGGTACATTTATGAATTTAGACTTGGATCTGTACAAAATGTATATGTAATAATTGATACTAATATTCCCCTTGAAGGAGTTGATTGAAGAGTTAATCCCCCAATTTTAGCATGATGTTGCCCTGATGAATTCTTTTCGGTTACATATCCAAATACTGGTAAGCCTGTTAGTAAATGGTGCCTTCAGTGCGCCTCACGCAATGCAATGTATGTATTATTAAAGGGTCTTACAGCGTCCGTTCGGACCGTAGCTGCACCCACTTTCAAGTCTTCTACTTTATATCTGTCGTCGCTCCCTCTCTTCCAATTTGCTACCCAGCCTCTTTCAACTGTTGCTTCATAGAGAAACTGCTGGGGTTTCCTCCAGTTGCACCTAGGTTCTGAACTGCCTCGCCGGCCCCAGCTCTTAGACATATGACCAAAATTCTATGAAATCAAATCAAATCAAATTCTGACTAAGCCTAAAGGTTTAAAGGTCACTCATGAATAACAGAGGCAAGGAACATTAACATTGCCCTAGCAGGACAATCCCCTAAAGACTGACCATATACCCACATGATAAGCGCCTAAGCCTCGCCAGCACCTACGCTAGAAGTAGGGAAGGCCAGGCAATGGCTGCCAATGACTCGCAGGTAGACATATAAGCTTTCCCAAAACCCACCCTCAGCTCACAAGGATGGTGAGGTTGCAGACACTACAAGAAACTAACGAGCTTGAGTGGGACTCAAACCCTAGTCCAGCAGAGCGTCAGATAGGGACGTTTCTAATAGGCTACAACAAGCCCTAATAAAGGGTAATTTCGCTGGCATAGAGGGCAGCTGCAAAACGATCCTGCAACGAGCTTAAAAATCCCACGAAGTTGGAGTAAGTAACAGCTTTAGTCGAGGGACTAACACACACCTAATGGCACGGCAAATATTTGCCTTTGCATAGACCCCAAACTCAATAGAAAATTACAATTTTTCCTTGAAGTTATCAAATTACTAAATTTTCATTTTCGTTAGGAAATACTGCAACTACCGAAAATATATATATTTTTTAAATTATAGCGATATATAACTTAGAAAACAACTAAAGTAAATGCCCCCTTGACACAGGGTTTCATATTTTTAGGTAAATTTGTGTTATCTATTAAAGAATCTTAGCTTGAAATAGCTTCTTTTTTATACTACTGTGTAGTTTCCAGTATTTAGAAGATTTCATAAAAACGATAGTTCAGCTGATAAAAAACTGAATTTGTATAACGATTCCAATGAAAAACAGTTAACGAAGAAAATTCCTTATAGGGTAAAATATGTTTTACAAGAAAGAATTAAATATCTGTACAAGTCGATGGTCCCACTGCAGTTACTAATTTACGTAAATGACATAATTTCAGGTACCAACAAGGGACAGAGTGCGTTCAATGTTAGTTAAATAAACTAGTAAAAAAACTATAATAAAGTTATCAGACATATAGGTTACGTTTTTCAGATCTCAATTAAATTAATAAAACATATGAATACGTGCACATATCACTTCGTTATCTGTAGGTAAACTACACTGATATTGAGCATGAATGAAAACAATAATAATGATAATTAACAATCTAAAAAGGAAAAAATAAAACAGAAAATAAGTACAACTGTACAGAATGATTCGGAGTTTTGCCCCCCCCCCCCTCTCTCTCTCTCTCTCTCTCTCTCTCTCTCTCTCTCTCTCTCTCTCTCTCTCTCTCTCTCTCTCTTATATATATATATATATACTGTAAAATATATATATATATATATATATATATATATATATATATATACTGTAAAATATATATATATATGCGTGTATACAAAATATATAATTTCTCGAATAAAACAACAAGTCAATTATATTAGTTAATAGTTCCAATTCTGTATATTTAATAAGAACAATAAAATGTAAACTGCGAAAGCAAGCTAAAAATCAAAACGCATTACTGTATCTAAGATAAAACCATAGGCACTGAGTCATTGACTCCACATTGGGCGAAATTACCAACTGAACTTCTACCTAATAAGGAGAGTTAATTAATCACGTGAGGTAGACCTTTCCTTCACTGTTCGTTCGTGTGAATGAGAATAATTGCAGTTAAAACAGAAATTACCGTTCCATCAACTTCAGGATACATACAGAATTTAAAAATATATTTAATGATAAAGTCACTACTGAGAGAGAGAGAGAGAGAGAGAGAGAGAGAGAGAGAGAGAGAGAGAGAGGTTTGATTGCCTTTTCCCCCTAAATGACGCTGGAATAAAAGTATGTCAATTATATCGGAATACTAAGGAAATTTAGAGATTACAAATGATTAGTATAAGTTTATACATACATACGTACACTTACATATATATACATATATATATATATATATATATATATATATATATATATATATATATATATATATATATATATATATATATATATATATATAAGGGTATGTGCATTCAGCAAAGCTGTACTTGTCAGGGCCACCCATGCTAGGTTGGTTTGCTATGAGCGATCAGACTATCGTCTCCCATCATCTTCAATCCACAGTGGCCAGCGTCGTGATTAAAATGGCCAAACCCCCGAAAACCGCAGACATGATCAAGTCATGTCCGAGGTCTTTGTCTTGCAGTGGATTAGAAACCGCTACATTTGTGCATTTGTGTATATATATATATATATATATATATATATATATATATATATATACTGTATATATATATATATATATATATATATATATATATATATATATATATATAGCAAAGAGTGTAATGGAAAAATAAAGTACAGATATAACTTTGAAAAAATATAACTTGAGCCATTTATAGTCCTTAAATGGCTCATTTCAATTTACCTTTAATCCGGACAATGAAGGATAAGCTGTTAGAAGCTCTAATCCAAAATCACACATTAAGGCAATACACTCTTAATGTGGCCTAATCCACGAGAATAGCTGCATTCAAGGCTTCTAATAAATCGATACCGTCTTTACTTTAGCCGCATCTGAAGAATACACCCAACTAAATACTCTAATAATCCTTTGCTCTTAATAAAGGTTTTCCTTACACGATGATCAAACTCAGGTATCTTATATGATGCTTAAACAGAATTACAAAAGCTCTACTACTCGGCATCAAGGACTTCCTTTGTGGTAAAACTCTGCAATTTTGCATAATACACCGTATTAACTTTCCAGTTAAAAGGCTTGTTTGCGTGTGGAATCATTTTGAATATATTCGGCTCTTTAACTCTAATCGACACAAGGTCAGTAATTTAGCAAAAGTTATAACTGATTTGTTTAACCTTTGCTAAATATAATTTTCATTTAGTGTAACATGTTCTCTTGCATAAACTAATTTATATTTTTTCTCATTAAAAATATTTGTTTTCTGTTACAATATTTATTGACTGACCTCTTGAACTTTGTCGGTGGGTGTAGCAGCATGCTTCTACAGCCCATTTAATGTACATCAATAACCGTTTGGAAATAGAAATAGAAATTGAATTTGACTTCTCTTCTGCATAGTCATATACTATACAAATTACTAAGGGGTGTTTACTTTAAGAACAATATTAAACTTCAAAGCACCGGCGTCTTGCCATTGCCGTTACAATCTAGTAAAACCTTACAATGGCCACTACCTGATTTTACATTTCAATGGTTTTAAAATAACAATTTTCACCATCTCTGTAAAAATTGTCCTTTGAATGTGCAAAATATATCCAGCAAGAAGCTACAAGACGGGCGTACAGTTTTTCTCTAGACGTTGAGTTTGGTGTTAGAAAAAGACACAAGTGAATAACAATGACTTGTTTTAACCCACCTTTCTTGGGTTTCCCTTTTCTGGAAATGTTCCTGGAGTAAGTTATGAGAATTGCTAAATCCTCCATGGCTGTTAAAAACGTGGAGAATACTGACTCGTTTGTTGCTACTGGATTTACTCAAGGACTATTTGTTCTAAGGATTTTTTGACGATTTTTTAAAGCAAAAATTTTCATCTATCCAACGGCCGTATTTTAAGGCCTAAATTATACCTACGCACATCTATCTGAAAGCCTGGTTAATGTGTTTGATAAGATATTACTTTCAAGTTTGTTTTCCTTGTTCATTTAGACTGTACATACAAGTTTGTGTAACCTTTTCAGTAAACATGATTCAGAACGTTAGGTTTAGTCCATGGGTGATTGTGTGAGGTTTCTTCGTTTCCTGGTATGTATTGAAAGACACAGTTCACCATTTAATGTTCTTTGACAACTTCTTCCTGACTTTTGCATTCCTCGTAAACTCATTTGCCTTATACATACGAGTGTATGTCAATCTGAACTATTCTATCTCTCTTAGGTTCTTAGATAGAAAAGAAAGAGTTAGTCATGGTACCAAGAGAGAAGTGATTAAGAAAAAATTGTATAATTTAAAATGGAAAATTTTTTACATCAAGAATAGCATGCCGTCATATCGATAACATTTTCCTCATCAAACTATACGC
Organism: Palaemon carinicauda; assembly: GCF_036898095.1. Classification (NCBI taxonomy): domain Eukaryota; kingdom Metazoa; phylum Arthropoda; class Malacostraca; order Decapoda; family Palaemonidae; genus Palaemon; species Palaemon carinicauda. The sequence continues at coordinate 4,359,505 of NC_090768.1, forward strand.
GATAGAGAACAATAGAAATGTTCAGACGAAAAGCTTACTAAAAGATAAGGACGTAGTGATTATAATTCCAAACCGAGCCATGTGAATACAACCATTCCAGAAATATTACGGCAAAGAATCTTTCCGAAGCTGAGTAAACATTAACATCAAGACGGTCATGAGCAGATAATAACGACAAAATTAGTGTAATAAAATAGTTTACTCTTTGCAAGTAATAAATAAAAAGAATGAAAAAGAGACTTCAGGGTATAGATGGGCCACTGAGGATAGAAGTGCATATACCCAACATTGAATAACGTTATTTTACTGTGATGATCATTACTTCCAATAGGGTTCACAGTCCAGGAGATCCTGCGTGGAAGTCACTGTTTATTCCCCACGCCCGAGTTTCGTGAATGATTTAACCTGCAAAGGCAGGCTTGGTGTGACCCATACGAAGCGAAGTATTTTGTCACATATCAGTCATTCAATGAATATATATATATATATATATATATATATATATATATATATATATATATATAGGCCTATATATATATATATATATATATATATATATATATATATATGTACACAAATCTTTATACACAGAGTATATAAATAAAGCAATATATATATATATATATATATATATATATATATATATATATATATATATTTACATGAAAGTGTGCTTTTACACCTATCTACATTTACAGTAATAGCCATGCATACACGTGTAAGGATTATCCGTTGGTGAGGAAATGCAAGCTACTCAGATGAAAAATATTAAATTGAGTCTGTCAAACTTATCTACAAATGTATGTGGGGTAGTAATGTGATCCATATGTGTGTATATATATACATACATACATACATACATACATATATATATATATATATATATATATATAAACGCAAACATGCAAACACCCACATGCATCCATAAAAAGACACACATACATACATACATACATACATACATATATATTTATATATATATATATATATATATATATATATATATATATATATATGTATATATATACATACATATATATATATATATATATATATATATATATATATATATATATATATATATATAATGTGGATAAAGGAGAAATCACAACTGGATCATTTAGAGTACGTAACAATGGCATCTGCTACTGATCACTGAGAACCCTAAGGAACTGTGACTATCAAGGAAATAAAATAACATATCATACACACTCATATAGAGGAAAACTGTAGATAACCAAATCCTAGTAATATTAACGTTAATTGTATAAATATGGACTCACATCCTTTGTCAAAATGTCTCAGATGCGATCACTTAAATCTATAATGGCAATACTAACCAAGGCAATCAGAAATGGATAACATCCATCATGGTGATTTGCATGATTACTGATAAACGAAGGCTATTTACATTTTCTTTCATTAATAAAAGAAGGAGAATATCATAATGGCCACCAAAAAGCAGTGCATCATGAACGATCTATTCCAGAAAGAAGAATAAGCTAAATACATATTTGTGACATAAATTCTATCAGCGAAAAAAGACCGGTCCAGACCCACGTTTAGGTCGAATCGAACTCTAATGAGTTGTACCATGGAAGACAGTGAAAGTATTAGCAAAATTAAAAGTTATTCCATCATCAGTCAAGGTAACAAACAAACTAAACAAGAACACAACCTTATTGGAGGAGATGCTCATACCCTACAGGCCTACTGACCCTCGAAAACCTGTATTAACGTTTAAAGGAAATATTATCAGTACCTTACAAAAGAGAGAGATTCATAACATTACTTTATGCTGAATAAGTTATGATATATGTCGATATTTGTAATATTTATAAATACAGTATTTCATAAATCAATATCGACATTTTTGACAAACATTAGAGGTGTACAGATTTAATCATACGTTTCTGATGGGTTAATATTATCTTGTGCTTCAACACATCACTATATATATATCATAGTACGTGGAAATATGTTTGTTTTAACGTCTTCCAATTGTTTGACCAGTTTCTATGAATTTCAATCTCTTTTATTTACTACTTGGCCTTATTGCTTTATCTAATACTATATATATATATATATATATATATATATATATATATATATATATATATGTATGTATGTGTGTGTGTGGGTGTGTCTGTGTATATTAAATATCATTCAAATATTTTCAGAAATTTATTTCTACGGTTATTTGGGATCGTAGAATTATGAGCAAAATATTCTATCAAATAATATGAAAAGAAAATCATGCGATTCACTCTCATTCTTGTCACTATGAGAGAGAGAGAGAGAGAGAGAGAGAGAGAGAGAGAGAGAGAGAGAGAGAGAGAGAGAGGGTCAAATTTTGTGCCAACCCAGGGAAAGGGCTACCTGATTTACTAATATGGTTCATTCTATAGGTCTAAAGGGACCAACATCCTAATTACGTTATTAAGGCCAAAGACGTGTAAACTACCAAAAGGGTCTACAAGGGACTGAACTAAGGCAGCTAGGTTCCTTCTTAATTTTCTTCTTTATTAAACGTATTATTGGGAAAAAAATATTAAAAGTTTGGTTGGAAGTTTGTCGTGCGAAGGACCATGAGACTGACAACGAAAAGTAATCGGAGGAGAAACTGCATCAACTGATACAGTCTAACATGGTCTCAAAGTAATTTTAATGTTCTGGGAGCATTTTAAACGTAATGGATGCTGTCTGAGCAAAGATCTGTAAGAAATTTTAGTCCTCTGGGGGGGTTTTAAACGTTATAGATGCTGTTTGAGAAAATGAAGATGAAAAAAGAAGAAACAACGATATAGGCCTATTACATATTTCCGTGTCATAGGCACCATTCTCTCCACATATTCCATGAACCATCATTGCAACCGTTAAAATCTCTCCATTCTTTCTTATAAAATTTAAGTATCTTTGATGATGAGATCAATATGCGAAGACAATATTCCTGTGAGAGATCCGGGACTTGCCCAATGTCTGACCCAGTTAGTTAATTACCGAACTTTTCCCATCACTTTAATGAAGACTATCTGAAGACGGGAAGCTTCGACCTAATAAAAAAGAAGGAAAAGCTTACAATGGCCCCAGATACAAATTATTTTTTCTCTTTTTTTTTCTGTACTTTCAAACTGTCATTATAACTCCAAACTATGTAGGGGTATATAGTTTTAATCAGATAATTCTTAGCCTTTAGATATAATTCATATTTTTTTTCAGGATTAGGGCTTTGAATATTTGAAAATTTTACAGACAGAATCTAAACTCACAACACAGTAGTACCATTATTTAGGAATAAGGGTTAAAATGCTCCCAAAAATGCATAAATAATTATACAAATGGCTCCCTGTTCAGGAAAATACAAAAAAATTAATAATTCTTCAGATTCTGTCGCCAATATACCTTTGATAAAGTATTAAATATAGTATGGGATAGCCTATTGGAACCGTCCCTGCCTAGCGATCTATTGGACATGAGTTCGAGACCAGTGCAAGTTCGATTGTTTCTAGCATTGTCTGCAACTTCACCATCCTTGTGAGCTAGGTATGGATGTTTGGGGAGCCTATAGGTGTACCTGCCGAGTCATCAGCAGCCATTGCTTGGGCTGCCCTGGTCCCAGCCTTGGGCGCTGATCATATGTATAAATGGTCAGTCTCTAGGGCTTTGTCCTGTCCCTTGCCTCTGCCATTCACGAGCGACATTTAAACCTTTAATATGTAAAGTTGACCTTAAAAATATGTATTATTGCCTAAACACATCTCATTATGCTTATTTTGACTTTATTTATGTTTTTTCACACAATCTTTTGTCGTCAACTGAAGGATCTCTAACAGAATAAAGGTTATCAGTTTATTGAACTAGAACCTTTTAAATGGGCAAAAAACAAGGCTGAATTGGTCTAATAAGTG
>NC_090768.1:4370912-4400912 GCF_036898095.1 Palaemon carinicauda
TCAAAACTAAGAGAACAATAGTTAGATTTTTTAGTATCCTTCTCCTAGAAGAGGTTTTCTACCCTTTCCAAGAGGAGAGTAGCCACTGCACATACAGGCCACCATTTAAGACATTTTATGATAAAAGAAGAAAATGTTCATATTAATAATTAAAGATTAACGATATGATCGGGCTGAATACTGCATACCTTTCAGACTAACATGGCACAATGAAAGTGGAACCAAATTCATTAGTTAGCCAATTATACACTTCCTAGCTCTTGCTTTCCCTATGTATAGATTGAAATAGTTCCATTTGTGAGTAAATTTGGGCCGAGTTTAGAATTTGATTGTAAAAAACATAAAGTACGTATACATTAATCTTATGTATATATGCATTTTCTTCATATTTACACACACACCCTTTGATTGGAGTGGCTCGGGAGGTCGCTAGCTCAAAGTCATTCTTAATCCTGGCTGTCACTCACTACAGTCAACCAGCTTCCATGTAATTATATCACTATTTAGGTCAAGGGAAGCCTATCGAGGATTAACAAAGCCAAAATACGCTCGAAATCAGTCGAAGATTAAACCCGGCTTTTCCGCAAACTATGATACTTACTCTCTCTCTCTCTCTCTCTCTCTCTCTCTCTCTCTCTCTCTCTCTCTCTCTCTCTCTCAACATAAATTTTATATGCATACATATTAATCAGTATGGAAAGACTAATACGCTTATACATAAGTAGTTATAAATAATGTTAGTACCCTTGTGAATTGTACAGCTCTGTGACTTTTAATGGTTCTTCCTTACTTTGCTTCTCTTTGTTTTCATTACCTTGCAGATTTCATATACAATCATACATATATACACATATGCACATAGACAAACACACACACACACACACACACATATATATATATATATATATATGTTTATATATAAATATATACATATATATATTATATATATAAATATATATAGAGTTATATATACATACACACATATATATATATATGTATATATATATATATATATTATATATATATATATATGTATATATATATATTAACTGACAGTGAGGTAAAAAGCAAAATGGCATCATATATCAAATTGATGGACATCTTCTACTGCGCTGCATTGCACAGACATATAACGGACATTTAAACACATATATTATAATGTATATATATATATATATATATATATATATATATATATATATGTATGTATATATGTGTGTGTAAGTATAAATTATGTGCAACATCTTTTCCTCTGGACTCAGCAGAGAAGAGGAGAACAAATGATTTGAAAATTAGCTGGGCGAGATGTAAAGAGTAGGAACACGTTCCAACCACGATGGATACTGGGCGAAAGTCATCAATTATATATCAAGAGGTGCGAGTATCTCTTTCTCGTTCGGGGAAAGCTGCCACTAGCCCCAAAAGCATTAGTATTCTTACCTCAGGGCAACACACACAAGACTTACTCTCCTTTGTTGAAAGCACTTTGCAAAGGTAATTTAACGAGTGCTTCTCTTGTGGACCAATTAAGACGGCGCACTTGTTTGTTTCCGTTAGAAGTTGCTCACAATTATCTCTGCTAATTTTGGTTTTTTATTTTAACATTGAGATTAGTCTTATAGTTTATTTATGAAAGATCTATTTTAATGTCACTGTTCATAAAATATGCTATTTTATAGGTCATTACTTTTCTTGTTTATTTATTTCCTTAGTTCCTTTCATTACTGGGATATTTTGCACTGTTGGAGTCCATGGGCTGATAGCATCCTGCTTTTCCAACTAGGGTTATAACTTGGCTGATAATAATAATAATAATAATAATAATAATAATAATAATAATAATATCATTAATAATAATAATAATAATAATAATAATAATAATGTAGGAAAGTTAGTATATACACATTTATAAGTAAAAGTATATTATGATATATTTTTTGAAGAAAGAACAATGAGTAAGGGGAATATTTTTCCTCTTTGTGGAAACGTTTATCAGTGTGTGTGCTACGATTTAATTGGAATTTTAATAAATCTAAAAGAAAACATTCCCTTTGATTTCCTAGCAGAGATTAACTTTTGATAGTTTCAACAGGCCTACCAAGTAACCTCCTTAGTATCAACACCTTTGTTTCGTCTCAAACGCTTAAACCCGAGGACAGGAAAGAAAGGTCGTAAGAAAGCAGGCGAACGGAAAGGGGAGGAAATGCACTGACGGAAAGGAAAAGGAGTATGAACGGCGAAATATATGACCCGTGACTGCTAAGTGTTGATGACCTAGGTTGTTAAGGAACAGAGAGGAGAGAGAGAGAGAGAGAGAGAGAGAGAGAGAGAGAGAGAGGGAGGGGGGGGGTTTGGACCAGTGGAAATTATCCTTAATACTGAAGCGTCGTAATTTATTTAGCAACGTTAATGGAGGTAGGTAACCCAGATAGCCCTTTCTTGTAAAAAAGATAAACGACTCCAGAAAGGATGAGTTTTTGTGTGGCGGTTTTCTTTCTTTTGATTCATTCTTTTGGCCCGCAGCCGAAAAATCAGCGGGTCATGAAGGGGAGAGGGAATATACGGGAAGATAGAGCAACAAAGGGAGCCTGGAATAGTCTTAGGTATACAGTCACAGACACACAACGGTACGTAGTACAGAAAATTTGATAATGGATGTAAAGACAAACACTTACCATTTATACACATGGACACATCAGATACGTGCAATAGTTGTGTAAAAGATATTATTGAAATTCAGCACCCGACAATATATCTCGTGTAATGATTTTTTTTCATATTAGGCACGAGGAAGATACTTGAAAACATCAAGTTTTGCAGCTCAGTACTGTGTGTATATATATATATATATATATATATATATATATATATATATATATATATATACATATATATATCTACACACACACACATTATATATATATTTATATATATACATATTTTATATATATATATATATATATATATATATATATACATATATATATATATATATATATATATATATATATATATATATATATATATATATACGATTTGGTAAGTTTATTACCTTTGCCAGAATTCGAAATTATTACTTTTGATCTTGATATCGAATGACAGTTGTCTTATCCATTTAGCTTTCAAGAGAGATTTATAGCCCAATTTTACTTCTGTTTATATTCAATGGCATAGGTTTAAATCCTGGCAATAGTAGATGAGCTTATCATATTATCATATATAATTTCCTTGTATATTTTCTAGTGAATTTGTTACTAAGAAGTATTTGTGTCGTAACTTCTAAAAGTATAAAATTCTAGGTGAAACAGTGATAATACTGTATATATACATATATACATATAGGTATATATACATGCATATATAAATATAGATAGATGGATAGATACATATATCATACGGTACATATATACATGCTCAAAATACTTTTAATACTTTCTCTCTATTCCCCTCTCTCTCATACAAACAAATATTTAAGAGAGAGAGAGAGAGAGAGAGAGAGAGAGAGAGAGAGAGAGAGAGAGAGAGAGAGAGAGAGAGAGAGAGAATTATATAGAAGCATACGGATCATGACGCATAATGGCGTGAACAACTACACATACACACATTTTGTATTACAACGAGAAAGTGATTTTTAAAAGAGGTCTACACATACATATATAAATCCAGAAGAATTTGGAAAAATATTGGCAAAAAAAATCTGAGATATGATCGACTTGATAGGACAGATAAAATACGATCAGGCTTCATATTGATGCTAAATTCGACAGTGACATACAGACATTATAAATAAGCATTACACAAATCGCTAACTTCATCACTATGATGAACATAACAGCGTTTATCAAAGGGGGTTCATGCCTCGTTAAAAGTCTAGTGCCATAACACCGTTCAAAACAACACAATTAAGAAACTCACAAACAGATGATCACTGTCATGAAGTCTTTTTCTTTTTGAATTTTCCTCTTTAGAGAACTATACAGCTAAATCACACTTTAATCACTGGTAAAATATCCCCGATTAATTTTTCTATTTGTAAACACTTCATTCCTTTTTCCAAGGATATGAATTCCCTTTCAAAACAAAGCAATTTACTAACGAAGAGGCAATTCGTCTTATTCTTCATGAGAATAGCCAGAGCACGTGACGGTTGTGTCACCTTAGGCCAGAGTTGCATGAAAGGCAAGCCAGAAGACAACCTGAGCTCCACCTATCTCATTAACACAAACACTAACAGGAGGACGGAGGACATCTACGACGTGCGAACTTTCCCACCGTGTCACGACATTTTTCAAAAGTCACGTATTTACCACTATCGGTTCTTGTTGATACCAACAAATCCCAATAGAAGTAATGGAAGATAATCACTTAAAAGAAAGACTGATAAAGAAGAGGAAAGAGAGGGAGAGAGAGAGAGAGAGGGGGAGAGCGATACCAACTGAGTGGAGCGAAGAGGAATGTGTGTTAGAAGCACCTCAACTCCACCACCACCAGCAGCCCAGAGCACCAAACCCGGCGTCCGGTGCCGATGTTGGATGCCGGTTTGTGCCACGCTTTGATTTCCTCTCATTCCCTTTTCCAAATCACAATGACATTTAATGTAACCGAGGAATTTAAATGATGCCAGCGATGTATAATCACAGAAGAACCTTTATTCTAGAAACTCGGAAAGTAGTAAGGGAAGTCGAGCCATTGGCAGGTGGGAACGTAAACACCAAAACTTCTGGGTTTGGGTGGAGGCGGGGGCTATTCGAACTTAGTCCAATAGTCAAACAGATTCTTACGTCACCAAAGGTCATTTCTATCGACCAATCACAACCCATATCAACCCGAGGGACCTAGATTTACCTCTTGCATAAACAGACCCTCGAAAAAGATATCTAGAGCCATACTTCATGAGGTCTGCAATACACATTAGTATTGGATGTTTCAAGGTCGATTACTTTTAGTCGACAAAAGAATTTGAAATATTCAGGAGACAGATAACCCTCTCGTGTAAGACTGCTATGGCATGATAAATACGATATATAAATACATAATTAATGGCTAGAATAATCGATTAATCGTATTAAATTTCTTAGGCTTGCTATTTTCTAAAGATGTTTTCGTAAATCGATTAGGTCCTTAAGATTTCATGACGTGCAACGGACTCTTGAGTATCGATGTCCGCAATTACTTGTCAGGAAAGGAGCTCGTGCCTGGCATTTGGCGATATAAAGAAACATCGAGACATGCACCCATTGCTTATCATTGATATTGCGTTACGATAGGATTCCAATGATTGGACTACTTCTCCTGATCCTTGAACACGCAACGCCCAAAGAAGGTCAGAATATATAACATGATTTATCTAGCCATAAGTTATATCGACCGGAAACCGGATTAATTATTCAACACATAAAAAGAAAATTTGATTGTACATTATAGTATGATACTTCAGACCTCTAATATTTATATGAAGACCTTTACGCGAAGAATCTATGAAAATTATCTCATCTCATTGAGAGAGATAGAGCAATGTGTACTTCCTTCAAAGGAAAGCTCTTGGTCTCTTGCTAAACATCCAATGGTATAAAAAAACGATTTCATGATGTTAATGGTTCTGCTTATCCCATGTATGATATGAAAGTCTTTTGATTAGTATTACTATAACATTGGCAAAGATAATATCTAGTAAAACATCTCTCGCTTTGATATCTGAATTTGAAATTCCAAATGATTCGTACCTAAGAACACAATTACAATCACTATTTTTGTAATTATCCGGATCAACACGCACTAAACAAACCATTGTTAGTTACATTTCACATCGTACTGTAACCTCACTATAGATAACTGTACTAGATCAAGCAAAACCTTTTTGAATCTAAGAAACATCAACATTTCATGAAATATCTTCTTACACAACAGTATACTAATATATATATATATATATATATATATATATATATATATATATATATATATATATACACATATATATACATATATATATATATATATATATATATATATATATATATATATATATATAAGTAGGTATACCAATATGTCCTTATGTATTAAAACATTTATAGAAAATGTTATATTGAAAATTAAAAGCAAATAACTGTGATAGAAATGTATACACGACTTCCCACAATGGACACCAAAAAACTACCTGATTAAAGCGACAAAACATTATTCATTTAATTCTTGCTTACGTGACTGAATAAAACCTTCAGGGTTTGAACTTATTTATGTATCCGTATTTTCCATAGCATACCAAACTAGATTTTAAAAATATACCACCAATCGTTGTATTTATAGAAATATATAGGGTTACAGGGATAATGCTAATGAAAAATACTTCCAATTAAGATTGAAACATGCACAGGAAAAAACAATTTCATAGTGACTTTGATGAGGATGCAAAAAGAAAAGGTCAGAAGAGGTCACGCGCAGAGTTCGACATCGCCACCAAATGTTAGGTCTTTATAAAAACATGAGCTGGGAATTTGCGAAAATGAGTTAGACAGAGTGTGAGCTGATTGTGAATTCAGGTGGGGATAGAGAGAGAGAGAGAGAGAGAGAGAGAGAGAGAGAGAGAGAGAGAGAGAGAGAGAGAGAGAGAGAGAGAGTGAGTCATTATTTTTAACGTGGCCAAAATTAACTGAACACCCAACTACTGTTCGCAACTTTCTTGGATATGTCATTGCGGGAATAACTCTCCATCATTATCATCATTTCGTCCATTAATAATAGATAAATGCTCAGCATGAAAGGAAGTAATTAATAAAGATGTTAGTTAAAACTAAACTACATAATTATCTAATGTGTAAAACGCAAAGATAAAATAATTACTATATACTTGAGAAGCAAAAATTCAGTAAAACACACCTATTTGAGGGATTTGTTATTTCACAATCAGAAAGAGTACAGATCGTCATAAAATGAAAAACACCAAAAGGTAAAACTATGACAAATATACACTATACTAGTGTATGCGACCTGTCAAAAAATGACGGCTAAATATTCAGAAACACACAGATTCAACTGTTTACAAACCCCTCCCCATTTCTGTCGAGGCTCCCCTTCTCACCAAAACCTGAGGGACAGGGAGAGACCGAATACTTATACCAATGGCAATGCCGCTGAACGTGACCGGACATACACACACACACACACACACACACACACATATATATATATATACATATATATATATATATGTGTATATATATATATATATATATATATATATATATATATATATATATATATATATACACACAGTATATACACACTACTCTTGAAGTTTTATTCCAGCTGTAACCAAGTTGTGGAATGATCTTTCTAATCGGGTAGTTCAATCAGTAGAACTTCAAAAGTTCAAACTCTCAGCAAATGTTTATTTGTTGAACAGGCTTACATAAGTCCTTTTATAGTTTATATATCAAATATCTGTTTTAATGTTGTTAATGTTTTCAAAATATTTAATTTTAATTTTTCATTACTTCTTATATCGTTTATTTATTTCCTTATTTCATTTCCTTATCGGAGCCCTTGGACTTATAGAATCTTGCTTTTCCAAATAGGGTTGTAACTTAGCTAGTAATAATAATAATAATAATATAGCCAGGCACTTGGTCTTCAAGGGAGATGCATATAGATGCATACACTCGTTAAGAGTATCACGAAACCCTTCAAAAAGTAATAGCAGTAAAGAAATGCTGTTGTGGCTGATTCTACCATTACCATAGTCAAAATCTCGCTGGGGAATCAGATCGTCACTCGGAAAGTCCATTTGATCATTTGATAAAAAATGAATTAATTGGTTTATCTCCAATTTGATGAGATTTTGCCATTCCCCGTTTTGTGTGTATATCGTTTGATAATTGAATCAAACCAGATAATCTGTTGTTGCCTTGTTCCCCCATTTCTTGCTCTATATTTCAGTTGTTTTTTGTTACACGGAACATTGAACGTAAACACAAATTGTGGAATTAATCAACAAAAGCAGGTTAGTAGAAATGGCCCTTGTGATGTATATGGTAGAAAAGTGAATTCAGAGAAGCAGCTGTTTACAGAATACATAAACTATTGAATTGCATGAAATATTAAAATGAAGCATTAGCAAACCTGACGAGACAATCCTATCTTGTAATCAATAATAAATTAATAAATTATAATTTCCCTCTTTCATATTTCCACAAGGAAAAAAATGATCTTTATCAAGCGTAAAATATATAGAAAACAACGAGGTTCCGAATTCTTAAAAATAAAACGTAGTTAACTATTGACTTTTACAATTGCTCTAACAGTGGGAGGTATACTGACAACAATAGGGAATTCTGATTAACTTTTTATGAAAAAAAAAAAAATCAGAATACTTTTTCCATGTGTAACCTAGATACAGTGTATGATACACACACACACACACACACACACTATATATATATATATATATATATATATATATATATATATATATATATATACTGTATATATATGTATGTATATATACTGTATATATATGTATATTTATATATATATATATATATATATATATATATATATATATATATATACTGTATACATACATATATATATATATATATATATATATATATATATATATATACTGTATACATATATATATATATATATATATATATATATATATATATATATATATATATATATATATAAAATTTTTATTCTGTTTTTATATGTACTCTCTGCCACGAAAGCTTGGTGATCAAGATTATGGATATTCGACTTAATCGTCAGCAACAAAAATGTGTTTGCATATTTTCAGTTTTTTTTCGGAAAATCTTTTATAAAGATGTTCAGAATACTTTTTCCAAATGTAACCTATGTACGGTGTATAAATATACACGTGTACGTATGTATGTATATATATATATATGTATATATACATATATATATATATATATATATATACAGTATATATATATATATATATATATATATATATATATATATATATATATATATATATATATATATATACTGTATCTATATAATCTTGGTGAGCAAGATTATGGATAGTCTACTTAATCTTCAACAACAAAATTTCCAGTCTATTCTGAAAAGTTCTTCAACAAAAGGACAAGGCAGCAGGTAGGAGACAACATGCTGACAGAAATGCTCTAAAAATGTTGGTAAATTATCAATCAGCGTCGCATGTTGAATGCAGGAAAGCTGACATTAAAATATAGATTGACCTTCGACTCACCTGACTGAGCGAGAGGTTTCATCTTCTTTAATGAGGTAGGAAAGGAGAAAGGATAATCTCTCTATTGTATTAATTATCAACCGTGTTTGGGAACTCGCTTCTCAGTGTGTACAGGAATTCAAGATAAATTACTCTTGCTATAACTAGTATCACAGTAGCCTCAGTAAGCTAATAATATCATCAATTGGTATTATAAATTCAGAAGCTTTCGCAGTTTTTATAAAGTGCGCGAAAGCTTCTGCAGTTTTAAATATGCAACGTATATAATGGTGAATTTTTAATACTCAAGATTAATAGACACGGCATGGCGTTTTATTCAGGTTAATATTATCAGTATTATTATAATGCCCTATGACAAAGACCCCGGACCTGTCCTTATTCTTTATATAAATACCAAAGTTAGAATATGACAACAATAATTTAGGTAGTGAGTAAAAGGAAGGAGAATTATGGAAAGATCTACGAAGACACAGAGCCTCCAATTCAAGGATGCAGTAATAAAAACATAAAAATTAAACCAATGTGCATAAAAGTACTTATAACAATAATTTTTCATAAATTTAAATAATTTTCATAAATTGTTAGTACACCACGGGAGGCTGCTAAAAATTATCTACACACAAAAGAATTTCTGTCTAATAATCATGTCTTAATTCCAGTGTACCGAATTACATTTTCATAGCTTGATTTTCTACAATTTCGTTAATTATTGCTGAATTTTTGCAAATCTACAATTCGACAGAGCCCACGAATCTTCTTCTATTATATCAAGACATATACTGGATTATAATTTTACACCTTGAAAAGGCCACGCATTCTATGACTGCTATAATAAAGCAGATAATAGATATTATAAATCCCTATTGTTGTTTATATGTATATATACATCAGAGCACAACAATAACAACAACAACAATAATAATAATAACAATAATAATAAAAATAACAATAATAATAACTATAATTCTCAAGCATAGGAATCATTCGTTATTTCAATCACTACAAAAATAAGTCGCTTATCCTTGAGAAGTCGGGCAAGGATGGCACAGTAAAAATCAGCTCCTTTCTGTAATCCTACATAAAATGGAAGTAAAACAAAAACTGAACCTCACATTGAAAGGCTGTTACAGGGAGATCCTCTATGAAACATTCTTTCGAAAGTATACCAAAACCATAGTGGAGTATGAGTCAAATTCTTCATCGTCCTTTGTGTATATTTAGATTTTATCGCGTTGAGAATAAGTTATGAACGTGGGCAAAATGCAAATGTTTAAAATTTCATGGGTTCAAATCTCTACTTAGGAAGGCGATATAGATGGTCAAAGACCGTTACGGTTATATCATCTTTACCTACTCCCTGAAGTATTAAAAACATAGTTTTGAAAAAAGTAAGACAATTGCATAATACTAACTTCCACATATATGCTCTCTCTCTCTCTCTCTCTCTCTCTCTCTCTCTCTCTCTCTCTCTCTCTCTCCTCTCTCTCTCTCTCTCTCTCTCTCTCTCTCACACACACACACACACAAACATATATACATACATACATATACACATATATATACATACATATATATATATATATATATATATATATATATATATACATATAGACATTTCTATACATAAGGTGTGTGTCTGTGTTATTTGTGTTGGAGAGAGAGAGAGAGAGAGAGAGAGAGAGAGAGAGAGAGAGAGAGAGAGAGAGAGAGAGAGAGAGAGAGAGAGAGAGAGTATCGTGAATTTTAGCGACCCAACAGTTATTAAGTCAGCATTTAGATTATCCGTGACGAAAATACCTAAGTGCTTCGTTACCCGAGTGAAATGGGAGAGGAGAGGAGGGGGGGGGGGGGGCTGAGGGGTGAGCGGGGCTTGCAACCTCATGCCGTTTCGAAGTAGATTACATGCTAATGGAAAGGTATCAACTTTTTCTCTTTCATGAGAAACGGAAAAAGACAGACACTACTATTACTACTTACGTATACAGTATATCTGTATACAAATCCATATACAGTGTGTACAGAATATATATACACATATACATACATAGGCTACATATATATATATATATATATATATATATATATATATATATATATATATATATATATATATATATATATATTATAAACACATACATATACATACATGCATACATACACAAATGTATATATATGTATATATATATATGTGTATATATACAGTATATATCTATGCACACACACATATATATACATATATATATACACACATATATATATGTATATATATATATATATATATATATATATATATATATATATATAAAATGGGAAACAGCCATTTGAACATGAACACATTTACACCCTTAATATTTATAAACCACAATACACAATACAATACACATATAAATCTATATCGATATCTATCTATCTACCTATATATATATCTATCTATCTATCTATCAATATATATAAACGTATACGTATCTATACATGCACAGTAAAAAATAACTTGAAGCATTAAATTAACCACACATCAGTGTGGCAAGCGTCCAGAACAATTTAATATGAAACCAGTTACAAGGATAGAAATTCCTACTATCTAAAAGGTATAAAATAAAACGAAATGAAGGTCAGAAGAGAAAGCCATGTTTCAGGAATAAATCCTGGCTTTAGCATGAGCTCCAGTCAATAGTAAGGTGAATAGTTTTGTCATTCACCAAAACCACTTATTTAGTTATAGCTACGGATCTCAAATTCCACAACGGAATTTTGTATATTGTAATAAACTATTAAAATCAACCACCAATATCATCATCTCCTCCTACGCCTAATGACGCAAAGGGCCTCGGTTAGATTTCGCCAGTCGTCTCTATCTTGAGCTTTTAAATCAATACTTCTCCATTCATCACCTACTTCACGCTTCATAGTCCTCAGCCATGTGGGCCTGGGGCTTCCAACTCTTCTAGTGCCTTGTGAGAGCAGTTCAAAGTTTGGTAAACTAATCTCTCTATCAAGAACAATAGAATAACGAATACCAAAAGCCAATAAAAGATAAGAAAGCGAAAACAAAATCACAGGCAAAACTCCATGCGCGAACAACAACTGCAAAGTTGGAATTCAGATTCTACGGAGGCGGGGATAGGGTTTGAAACATACATATTGATGACGTTCGAAACACACTATGCAGTTCCCCTAACTCTCTCTCTCTCTCTCTCTCTCTCTCTCTCTCTCTCTCTCTCTCTCTCTCTCTCTCTCTCTCTCTCTCTCTTTCTTACTGCGTGCATGCAAGTGCCAATGCCTCTCCAGCCCCTTCTTTAATACACATTCAGTAACCCTCTTTGTAATTGCTTTCAAACTAAGATGTTGAATTCCGGAGACAAACAACTTACCATCGCATAGATTAATAACAAGTGTGTATATACAGATAAAAAGGTTTCATATAAAAAATATGTGCTTTTGCAGCTATATAAAACTTCATTAACAGAAATGTTCAGTAAGCGTTTATATCACTGATTTGTTTTTTACCCAAAACAACAGGTGTTTTAAAATGGGAAAAATACTATAATGATGATTATTTTAAGAGATAACATTTACTGATTTAAGATTCAATATCATTACTTTGATCAATAATAATAATAATAATAATAATAATGAGGAAAATGTTGATGGCAATAACAGTTGTATTCGGTTGGCTAACAGAACGGCAAAAGAAAATATGTGCAGCAGTGATAATTTAGAACTGTAGCAACGCCAAGTCCTGAACAAGGGAAGCCCTTCCATTTTGCTCATAACATTCTTTTTGCAGTCTAGCTTCGATTAGGTTTAACGATTTACGAAACTCTAAAGGATATCTGCATACGACTGCCAGAGGAATCAGAACATTCAACAAATTCTGGATCTAAAGAAATAATTCTATTCTATTCAACAACCAAATCTGTTTCTAGTCCCCAGCAGGACAAAGGCCCCATACCTGTCCTTATTCTTTATATAAATACCAAAGTTAGAATATGAAAACAATAATTTAGGTAGTGAGTAAAAGGAAGGATATTTATGGAAAGATCTACGATTAGACACAGAGCCTCCAATTCATGGAAGCAGTAATAAAAAACGTAAAAATTAAACCATTGCTGGAGAAACAAATATTCCTAAGTCTATTTTGAGATATTGCACCTAAGGAATGCAAGTCTGAAATGCGTATCAGAAACGACACTCCATTGTATTCTAGAAGGAAAATTAATTCTTCAATCACCTGTGTTGGTTTTTCCTCCTTCCTTTATAGCAAAAAGTTTCCAAATTTCTTTATCTTGTGCAGTCAGCCATAACGCCACTTAATACTTCGCCAAGGGGCCACAGAGAGAGAGAGAGAGAGAGAGAGAGAGAGAGAGAGAGAGAGAGAGAGAGAGAGAGAGAGAGAGAGAGAGAGAGAGAGAGAGTCCATTAACATAAATTTCATGTCTGACACGTATAGATTTAAGCTGGTTTTACCTATTTTCAATTACCTTTTCCCCGAAAAAAAGTGATCTACAAGAGTAAAGGAAAAGGATCAAAGATCCAAGAACGCATCCAAGTTACGGGTGAAAAGATTTATGGCGAAGTTAATGTGAACAAATCAGGGTTTCTTTACAAACTATAACAAAAGTTTTCTCTTCATTAATTCTTGACGACAGAAGATACCCCCTGCTAAATGGCCCACTTAATTCGCTCTGCCTTAATATCATTACGCTTGGCAAGTATTCAAATATCGTTCGTTATAGTTATGGATTAGATTTTATTCTTCTTGAATTGTATAGTAAACTACTGATTTCTAAAAATGTTCGAAATAAAATAAAATAGAAGTCGGGATAATTGACAGTATTTATCAAGTTTACAGAGTCCTTCAATAATATATATATATATATATATATATATATATATATATATATATATGATAATTTTGCATATTTAGACATGTTTTTCATATTCATATAAGCCATATATTATACTCCTCCTAATATCTGGATTCTCTCTACCTCGGGATCAGACACCCAAAGGGGAAAGGGGGAATCAACTCAAAGACAATATCTTCTGACACACACACACACATATATATATATATATATATATATATATACAAATAAATATATATAAATATATATCCACACATATATGTAATATTTATATAATACATACACCCACATATATATATATAAATATATATATATATATATATATATATATATATATATACATATATATATATTATATATTATATATATAAATAAATAAATAAATAAATAAATATATATATATATATATATATATATATATATATATAATATACAGATAGACAGATAGCCAGATTCTAAGACATTATTCATCTTGGAAATGAGATCAACGTCAGTGTCTGAGACAGTTTTATTACGTAAACATGTCAAAAATCTTCTTCGATATTTATGTAGTTTGGAAAATATCCAGAAAAGGAAAACAGTTATTTCCAGCAATTAATTCTGGACCTTTTTGTATTTTGGATGTATTGTATATAGGAAATCAGGTCACGGACATTATTTAGAACCCTTATTTTTGATGTGTGTGTATGTGTGTGTGTGTGTGCGCGTGTTGTGTGAATTTCCAAACTTCCTTGACATTCGTTCGATTCGTAAGATTATATAATTCAATTTCCTGGATTCCAGACCAAAATCCTTGGAAACCCACCGAAGTATCGTAGCTAAGTATGACATGCCATAATATATATATATATATATATATATATATATATATATATATATATATATATATATATATATATACATATATATATTATATACATATATATTTAAATATATATATACACATATAATATATATATACAGTATATATATATATATATATATATATATATATATATATATATATATATATATATATATATCACCTCCTCCTACGCCTATTGACGCAAAGGGCCTCGGTTAGATTTCGCCAGTCGTCTCTATCTTTGAGCTCTCAATTCCATACTTCATCATTCATCATCTCCTATTTCGCGCTTCATACTCCTCAGCCATATATATATATATATATATATATATATATATATATATATATATATATATATATATATATATATATATATATATATATATTCACAGAAGCCCAGTCATGATTCATCATAAGAATGGTGGACTTTTTGAGTTGGAACCTGGGCGTTAAAATGATAATTATGGTTCCTCTCCCAGGATCCCAGCCATTTTCCGGAGTTATATCAATCCCGGAGTTTTTCTCATTGTCCTGGGATTTCACGGGACAAACAATTGGAAATTGAATTTGAAAGGTCTTTTAGTAGTAGTAGTAGTAGTAGTAGTAGTAGTAGTAGTAGTAGTTGCTGTTGATTATATTCATTGTGTTAATTATGTTAATTGTTGTTAATGAAGACGAGACAATGATGTGTCTGTGTGTGCGTGAAAGATTATACCATTGGGTCTCTCTCTCTCTCTCTCTCTCTCTCTCTCTCTCTCTCTCTCTCTCTCTCTCTCTCTCTCTCTCTCTCTCTCTCTCTATATATATATATATATATATATATATAGCAAAATTATTAATCACAAATTTCATATGGAGTTGCCCAATGGTTAATTACTAAGTTGGAAATCACTACAAATTTCGTAATAAATATTACTTAAAACCATACCTTTGATTTAATTTTACTGATATAAAATTGTTTTACATTTTGTTATAATATCAAATGCAAAAAAAATAATGGTTAACTACTAAGTTGAAAATCATAACAAATTTCGTACTAAACATTACCTACAGACAGTGCCCTTAATTCTACTTCTACTGATGTAAAATTATGTTTTTCATTTTGTTATATCATTAACTGCAAATAATAGAAAAATACAATTCCTTTTAGTTTTGTAAAACCAGAAACATATTCAATTGAATGTACTCAAAATATATTTTAATTTCCATTAACATTTCAGTAAGTTGTAATAAAAAATACCAATAAGCATATGAATAATATTATACTAAAGTTGTACATATATTCTACGGACAATTAGGGTGAGAGTCATGAATGAGCCGCCTTAAGTAAAGCACTCTGTTTATATACATCAGCATTTATGAAAGAAAACTCTTTAATATTATACTGTACATTCTGAGCTACTTTCATTAATATTACGTATTTAAGTTTCCATATTATAATTCATTATTTTTTGGTAAACTGGCACTCCAACTGAAAAGTCAACAGACAACAAACCATATATATATATATATATATATATATATATATATATATATATATATATATATATATAGGAGAGAGGGAGAGAGAGAGAGAGAGAGAGAGAGAGAGAGAGAGAGAGAGAGAGAGAGAGAGAGAGAGAGAGAGATATACATGGTTAAATAAATGTAGGTTTGTATGCAAAAGTATTGTAACAGGTAAACCAAAATCATTATAATAAGTACCTGTGCTAAATGAAATTATTATTATTAGTAGTATTACTAGCCAAAACTACAACCCAACTTTGAAAATCAAGATACTATAAGCCCAAGGGCACCAACAGGGAAAAATAGCCCAGTGAGGAAGGGAAACAAAGAAATAAATAAACGATATGAGAAATAATGTACATTTAAAATAAAATACTCTAAAAACAGGATCATCAAAACAGATATTTCATATTTAAACTATAAAAATACTTATGTCAGCCTGTTCACCATAAAAACATTGCTGCAAGTTTGAACTTTTGAATTTCTACCGATTCAACTACCCGAATTAAAAAGATCATTCCATAACTTGGTCACAGCTGGAATAAAACTTCTAGAATACTGTGTAGTATTGAGCATCATGATGGAGAAGGCCTGACCATTAGAGTATTGTCCCGATAATGTTAAGAAAGGTAGCCTGTTTATAAATGTCGAGGTGTATTTCCACAATTTTTGAGAGGTGAAGGATACCTAATGGTATTCGAAATTGAAATTATCACAATTTAAAGTACAATCTCACTGCCATACTTATATCAGTCCTCTGCTTCAAAGCAACAGAACACATCCTATGAGAAACAGAAATGGGAATAATTATCCCGAACCTTCCACTTTTTATCATCACTGCACTTTTGAAACGAATGTAAGAGGAAAAAAAATATCAGCAGCCAACAATTTATATTCCCGTTTTCTTCCGTTAAGATATCATTATCTCAGCAACATGGAAAAGAATGATAAAAGAAGAAAAAAAAAATGGAATAAAACAGTGGCAAAAAGTGTTACGTGAAAACCAGGGATATGGAAGCGACACCTACATCACTTCCTGACACTGGCACAACAACACACTTCCTCCTCTTTAACGATAATTGCTTCCAACTCCTTCATCTGAGTGTTCGTTCGTCTGGTTTAAAAAATGAAGATATTCCTCTGATAAATGAAAGCTGTAGAGCTGAGGGTGAGTAGGAAGGAGAAGTGCGTCAACACTCCTTTTTCGCGATGGTTGGGTAACGTTAGGAAAAATTAATCTCGTTACTGCATTGATAATAGCCATTACTTTTTTTTATAAACACCGGTGCATGAAGTATGAAAGGAATTGGATGAGAGAGAGAGAGAGAGAGAGAGAGAGAGAGAGAGAGAGAGAGAGAGAGAGAGAGAGAGAGAGAGAGAGTATATATATACATGTATATACTTCTATATATTTATTATATATATATATATATATATATATATATATATATATATATATATATATATATATATATAGCCTACATAAGATCATCTATCTATCTATCTATCTACTATATATATACTGTATATATATATATATGTATATATATATGTGTGTGTGTGTGTGTGTGTGTGTGATATGTATAATATATTTTAATGAGTTATTGTATAAAATGCCGGATAGGTCTGACGCAAAAAGGCCCAAAGAGAACATAAACATAGAGAGAGAAATTATATGGTCTTTCTATTTCTCAGAAAGAGGAAAAGTGAAAAACTTGATTAAAGTTATTCATCATGGTGACAACAATGTGATCATAATAATAAGACGAAAATACTAACTCCAGTCAAGCGAATAATGTTTAAATTAGATATAAACGAAAGAAAGAAATTCTTCTAAAAGAGAACCGACAAAGAGAAAGAAATGAATCATATTATGTTATTGGAAGACACCTGTTCTGTTGTGATGCCGTCTTAAGAGGACGAGATCTATTCAGTTCAATAAAACAGTGACCGAAGACATACATACATGAATGAGACAACCATATTTAAGTGGAAATACAGGGAACTTTGGAAATACGAAAGTATGATTGTTGGTTAGAGGAAATTATACTTATTACTATTGTATTCGAGCCGTAAACAATGACGGCTAAATATTTAGATGATAAGAACACACGCACACAGATTCAACCCCTCCCACCCACTCCCCATTTCCTAACTACAGCATGGCAGTTTCTGCAACTTGCAGGAGAGTGTAGTTTCCGAGTGTCATGTTATGACTACTCCCTCTCCCATACCCGAGGGAGTTGGAGAGACCAAGCAGCCATACGTCTGGCAACGCAGCTCAGCGTTATCGGCAATATATATATATATATATATATATATATATATATATATATATATATGTGTGTGTGTGTGTGTGTATATATATATACATATATATACATATATATATATATATATATATATATATATATATATATTATATTTAGACACGTTGCTCTTTATTACATAGGGAAGATACTTCAAGAAAGTCATAAATTATAGTAAGATGCCTGAGAGCAATATTCCACGCAGTAACAAATAGTTCAATTATAACCAATTGGATATTTATAACTTTGGAAGAAAACCATAAAGTTTTATAAGCTCCTAACGAAATTTTCATTAGTATCTCCAAGACTGGTTTGGGGTATTTTGAACATTAAATAAGAAGCAGTCAATTTCTTCTCCTAAAAAAAATATAAAGATAACAGAAAGACAATTATATATAGAATATATAGAAAATATGTCTTGCATATAATAATAATGACGAAATTTGCAGAATTTCGTTTGCATTTACAATCAAACACTTATACATATACATTGCATATATTATATATACTTCTAATTCATATGCTTGCAGTAAATAAATAATAATCCACCAAAAAAGTTCTGTAACCATATGCTGACGTAATAAAACACCGCCATTAACTATAGACAAAAGGTTTTAAACAAAAATTTTAGGCCATCCTTAATGGTACCCTACTCACATTATGTATGGAAACAAAAGCAAGATGCTTCACCTCAGTGGCGATAGACTGCCGAGGCTGGGTATTTCAATATTACATATTCTTTCACAATACATGCCGTGTTATGCTTTAGTCTATATAACCAGATTTGTTCACATACCCGAACAAACATCAATAAATTTATACACAAGTAGAGACACATTCACAAACAAACGCAGACACACACTATAATATATATATATATATATATATATATATATATATGTATATATATGTATATATATACTGTATATATGTGTATATATATATATATATATATATATATATATATATATATATATAAGAGCCGCCAAAGGAAAAGTGAAAAAACTTGATAGAAGTTATTACTTTCGTCTTGTTAATAACATCGGACTCGTGATTTCTACACAAACAAACGCATATATGCATACACATAATACATAAACACATAATATTCAGTTATATATATATATATATATATATATATATATATATATATATACATATACATTTATATATATATATATATAGAGAGAGAGAGAGAGAGAGAGAGAGAGAGAGAGAGAGAGAGAGAGAGAGAGAGAGAGAGAGAGAGAGAGAGAGAGAGAGAGAGAGAGGACTTTAATTTTTTTGTAATCAGATATCAGCAGGATAACAGCTCCCCTCCAACAGCATAATCAAAGGTCAGCCTTCCCTTCCTACAATCACCAATATATCTGGACAATTTGCGTGGCTCTTTTTCACTGGCAATATTTTTTTATTTTGCCTTTATTTTGCCAAATGTATCAAAATTCGCAGTTACAGTGTTAATAATTTTTCTTATTTTTCAATTTTTCATATACAATGGGGTTTCTAATAACCTCAAAAGTTTTTTTGAATTTTCAACGGCATATTCAGAAAATTCTTGTCACGATCATAGGGGACCTGGCCCACCCACCGTTTGGATAAATAATAACTTCAGCCTTCATAATCATTTCCTTATGGTAGGCCTATTCGGCCTCACTTTTATTTAACAAAACACAGTAAATTCATGACTAAAGACCCCCAAATGATGAATCGTGGTGGTGGAATAATGAGGTCTAAGAACGGGTAAAAACTAAGAAAGAAGCAGGATAAAGAAATCTATAAGCAGGCAAAGAAAGAAGCAAGAAGAGCAGTAGCAAAGGCGAAGGCAGAGACATTAAATGAAGTCTATAAAGAGGTAGATGGAGAACACTGGCCAGAAACATCGACCCCACATAAAAGTGGGAAAATATGCAAAAATAGAAGAAGTGAAATCCATGACTGAATGACCATAGGAGTAAAATTCAAGATTGAATTGCCATAAATTCATTATCGAATACTTGCAAATCCCAGAGCTAAAATTAGAGCATAAACTAATATTCATCACATAATCATCTCATCGACACGGTTTCAAAAATATGTTGGATTAACCCACATTCCACAACGAATTATATCGAACGCAAGGTTTTCTTTGTATAGTCAAAACTTGACTTTCTGATAGCGTGCTATACAAAATTAAGTCAACTTTATAAGACGCTTAACATTATAGATTGTCAAAGCTTACTCTTACATGTACTAGAGTAACACACACATACACACGCACACACACATATATACTGTATTTATACAGTATATATATATATATATATATATATATATATATATATATATATATACACACACATCTGTATACTGTATATACGGAGATGATGACGTACAGGAAATTGTAACATGAAATGATTGAGGGCATAGGGGGAGTAACTATAGGGATTTGGTTCAAGCAGTGGCAATATAAAGAAATAAGAAATTTAGTAAAAGTTAAAATGATATTTTCTATGCAGCTACTGTATATGGCACATTAGATCATGTACAGGAATACAGAAGGATGGATAGGGTACTATAGTCGAGAAGACAAGGAGAGAAAAAGAAGATATTAAAAAGAGATGATATGGAAAATAGCAATATCAGGAAAATAATGAGTAATTTTACAAGAAACAAAATGTAAACAAATAAGTCAATGAACAAATGGATCTCTGAATAACATATGACTGGAGAGATGTTGTCTAAAGTGAATACAGTCCTGTGTTAATGGAGCGAGCATTTTCCAAAATTTATTGCATGCAGAGGAAAGAAAAGAAGAGGTGAGTGATGTATATGTGGAAATGGTACGTGTATAATTGAGAATGCTTTTGGAAGTGAATGCTAAAGACCCAATGATGGAAATCAGGAGGTCGAAAAAAAGTAAAACACCAGCTGATGGGACTAAAAGTATGATACTGGGGTACAGTTGGACAAAATAATTCCTGGTACACCTCCCTCTGATGAACTGCATTTATTATTACTTATTTTACAAGGGATGGTGTATGATATCTTCTTTTATTGAACCAAAAGACAAGACAGAGTAAATGATACTGGAGGAAAAGTATGGTTATTAAAAAGCAAGAGGATGTGTAAATGAAATGTTTGTTGTGTGAGAAACCTGACAGTAAAGGCCCTGTATGTGGCTTTCATTGAATTAGAAAAATGTTTAGGATCGAGTCATTGGTGAAACAGTTTCAAGTGTGTTAAGAATGTAACTTTCTGATAGAAATAAAATATTTTTTTAATTAAAGATAAATGCGTGTTTTGGTGTAAAAGTAGCTACGTGAAAAGTTTTTTTTTATCATGTCATATCAGTTCAATATCATTATTGAGGTTGTCATGTGAGAAGTTAGATAAAGGAAGTTGATCCCTATATAAATATGTGGGATTATAAAACACATGGTTGATCTTTATTGTTGAAAGAGTATTGATTCTAGGGTAATGTAGGGGAAATGTAAAAACTGGGGAGAGTTTAATTGCTTACAAGATAACGTTGAGGGTTAATGTGACCAAAGGTAAGGTTATGATAGTTAATGAAAATCATGATGAACCATCAAATTTTAATATGCAAAGTAGAAAAATTACATTTTTTTATTTCTACACGGATTAAGGATAAAGAGTTAGTGGTAGAGAAGAGCTGGTTAACAGAATAGGTAAAGCATGAAAGGAAGTAGAGTGTCTATATACAAAATTGGGAAAATACCTAAGATGACAATGGACACCAAGGTAGAAAAGTATCAAGGGATTGTTTATTATCATTATCAAACTAGTATATGCGACCCGTCAAAAACGACGGCTAAATATTTAGATATGCACACACAACAACACGCACACACGTATTCTCCCCGTCTCATCCCCCCCCCCCCTTTCCTCTCGAAGGTAAAATGATGGAAGTATAGAAGGACCTGTCAGGTGGAGCACTGAGTAGTAAAAGGCGTCATTAATTCGTACACTCATTTTGAAGCGATGAGGCAAGCGAGGTTGGTAACAAGGTAGGAGAAAGGAGGTAACAGGGAGTCTACAAAAGATTTAAAAGAGAACTGCCATGCAGGGGAGCCAAGGCTAATTACCTCCGCCAACGAAATTGGGAGGGGATTATGTTTTCGCCCCTGTTTGTCCATTTGTCTGTGAACAATTCCTGGCCACAATTTTACTCATAGAGTAGTGAAACCTACAGGGATTAATTGTTATGTTGAGACGTGGAAGTAAATCAATTTTGAAAGTCCTAGGTCAAACGTCGATGACGAGCAAAGGTCAACCGAATTAACCGTAACCTTAACTCCAAATTCGCACACGGTTGTCACACAGGCTTCAAATACGCCTACGGCCTAAATTGATTATGGGAAAGGCAGGCTGGTTTCGAGAAATAAGCTGTCGTGGCGGAGGTCTGCACTATCAAAGTGCTTTTCTAGTTCTGAAAGCAAATGACAGAAAATAAGTTAAAGTCCTTGGGATGTATTGCTTGTGCAGTATATTTAGCGTAAGATGCTTTGAAAGGGAAAGGAGAGAAATGGGGTAGCATACCTACCATCTATTATATTTCACTCGTCAAAGATCAAAATATCTTTATCATCAAGGAACCAGCCATTTTGACAATTGCAATAAGTGACGTCATAATAATGGCATTTACTTGAGTCTTAAAAAGATCCCAAAAGTAAAGAGAATAAATTGGAGTTTAAGACAGATTTATATGTTGGAACACAAGCGTGGGATGGCATTTACGAAAGAGACTTAAGACTCGATTTAAAATTTCCTCTTCAATAATTATAAATGTTAATAATACATACATGATTATGATGATGATTTAACAACGATATCAAATAGAAAAAAAAACAAGAATAAATATTACAGTGGAGCTCAAATAGTGCTGAAGATGTTATAACTGTTAGTAACACCAATGTTAAAATTAAGAATAATAATATAAAGTACCAACCCTCCCATAAAAACATGTTCATTGCAGTGCAAAAATAATAAAGTTTCAAATTTTAATGCCAACAAACAATTCTTATATGATATATCAGTAGTAAACAATCTCTAAATGCCCATTTGTCCATTTATTTAAAAAGAGAATATAAACCTGAAATACAATGGTTTTATTTATAACTATGAACCCCGGTAAACTCTATACATAAATATAACATCTGACAGGAAAGTTATTAATGAAACCCTTCCAGCAAAATGAAACGAAATACTTCCCAGCCCAAGATAATTTATTCAAGTCCAAATAATTCTGGGGCATTTGACATCATTTCTCTAAACGACAAAGTACCGACGAGAAGACATTTATAGTCTTTTTTTTATAGGGAAAAAGAAGGAAGGGAAGTACTTCCTCGTCCCTTTTTACTTTTTCCGAAAAAGAAAAAAAGTTGATGTCCCATTTCCCGGTACTTGACGGACCGAGTCAATTTTCATCAAATTCCCTTTCAGCTCTTGTACTGATTTATGGTTAGGATGGAGAAGATAAAGGTAAGAGTTTCTCGGGTAATAATTTAAAAGATCAACGTACAGTATTTTCTTTTAGGCAAGTAGACTTTATTCTTTTGCCTCGATGCCGATTTAGAGAGTTAGTTGAAATTAATTAATATTGCGTTTCCTCCGGAAGGGACACACTGTAATATTTACATGCCAGCCTTCATCTTGCCAGTGTTCTTTTATTTACGTTATACGCTCTCCTTAAGTTAGATGATGACACAATCAGTTGTCACAAAAATCAAAATAGAATTTATAAATAACACATGCAAATGATTGAGGCTTACTCTTACCTAAACAACACATTAAAAGCTGATCTCACACCATGTATATATCTAATAATCACTGAGCATTTAGTAGTAATTTACCTCATGACTTTGAGATAAAAAAAATACTGCATACTCTAATTGAACTGAAAATCCAGCCACTAAGGGGGAAAGGGGGGGGGGGGGCAAGCCAACCTCAACTTGGTGCCGGTCCCAAGTCCCGGAAAATGGGGAGGGTTGGCGGCAGGAAAGGCATCCGACCATGAAAAATTAGCCAAAACGAATGTGGACAGTGAATATTATCAGAATAAAATTAATGCTAGAAGGAGAAAACTGGCCAGAAACATCAACCCCACATAGGAGTGGGTAAAGATGCAGACAAAGAAGAACTGTAATTGACCTGAAAGCAGAGTATTGTTGGTAAGGCTTCGTGCATCAGAGAGGCGATAGCTTTAATGGCCCCCAGAAACTATGTATTTTTAAATAGAAAATTTTACGGCATTTTCCTAACCATGGTACCAAACATTCTCATCATAAATGAAAAACTATATTTATACAAATTTAATCTCCCCTATGTAATAAAGACAAATTGTCTCGTTTTATATATATATATATATATATATATATATATATATATATATATATATATATATATATTAATCAATGTAAATATCAACCACAATGGCATTCAATATCGAATTATAACTTTGGGAATGTATATCCACTGGAATCTAATTTATGATAACAGCTTCTGGCGAGGACTCTCACTTGATAGCTCGATTGGAAGAGTCCTCGCAGGCATGGTTCCGGCTAAGAGGCATAAGTTCGAATCTCTGCCCTGACAGAAGCTGATATCATAAATGAATTTTCAGTGGATATACATTCTGAAAGGCAGAATGCGATATTAAATGCCACTGTGGTTGATATACTGTGTGTATATATATATATATATATATATATATATATATATATATATATATATATATATATATATATATATATATATATATATATATATATATATGTATTTCTTTTTTTTCAGTCACACTAAACGGTATTGCCAGACCTATAACTACTCTGTCTCTCCCCGTCCCTCGGGTAAGGGGGAGAGGCCGTTGTCATACCATGGTGAAAGGGGGTACCCCGAGAGGTACTCTCTGAAACCACAACGGACGTCACGTTTTGTATTTAAGAGAGGGGTGGGAGTGAGACGGGTTGAATCTGTGCCCTTGTATGTGTGCATCTCTAATATTTATTTGGCCGTCATTTTTGACGGGTCGCGTACACTTGTTACAAATAAAGAACTGCTTGAACCTTCTGAATGAGAGTGTGCCACTCATCAGTACTATCCACTTCTGTTGAGGCGACCGGATACCACACTGCTACGTAGATATCTTATATTTTTTCAAAAAAATTGTTCCTGACAGAGTTTATGGTTGTTTATGTTCGTAATATTATCCAAAGTAACAATTGTGCCTCATAATTCCTTAGCCATAAAATCGGCAATATATCAACAACCATTCATTTATGTACACATTGTTCATCTATTTATTAACTCTATATATCTTATGCTTTCTTTGTAATCAGATAGAGGTAAATTTTAGTATTAGGTTTTAGGTATGTTCCATGAGAGCCAATGGATATTTTTAACAATTTTAATAATTAGTCAATATGGTAAATTTTTGCCAAAATTCAATTTACAAAAAAACAATACGCACATATGTATTAGTATGCACAAACTTCCACAAAACATTGCTTCTAAAGATTACCGCGTGGTTATTCAAATAACAAAATGATCTTAGCCCAATCATTTTGAGATAAGACCGGTATCTAGCGATGTCAGGCAGGGCAGCCGGTTGGGACTACGATCCACCCCAAAGCCAAAGCAAAGTCCTTCAAAAGAAGGCAACCGTGTTACCCCATACGAATGGGAAAAAGGCACGCTAATAGAAGACAATAAAGTATTGATAACAGCTTACGTCTCTACCACCTTACTGTACTGAAAATGTCTTATCCTCCTAACGCCAATGTTCGCTACACATGCGAGAGAGAACATTTGGCCTCACGCGAAGACACCATTCATCATGGCGATGTCGCCAATGAGATGAACGGAACACATCACTGCTGTCTAATTTCGGACAACTCAAGACTCAATCAATTAAAGCGTAGGTGTGCGCATGTGCTTGTACTGTACGTAGGCGATTTCTTTCGTAGCCTCAATGCCATTACTTGGAATGTGCATTCCTTGTCTCTAGCGCAGCGTCACCTCAAAATTTCTGTTTGTTGCTATCTTTAGAGTCTAGAGTTAAGACTTTAAAAGAACACGATGAAAAATAAATGGAATGAGTCAAAGCACATAACTGAAATGTCTTTGAGCTAACATTACAACTCAAGGATTATTTTTTTTTCTCACGAGGCATCTGCAAAATAATTTATATAATTTGCAAGCACGCGATTCCCTGCACGCTCAAACACACTAAGTTAGCTTTATATTGAGGATACTTTTTGCCTAAATAACTATTTACTACAAAAAAATAAGTATTTTCCATATTAACATCGCATCTAATATTCTTTAAATATTCCTAACACAATTTGCCAGACTAGAAAATAAATAAGTTATATATCTATTGTTATTACTATATTATACATATATACACAAACACACACACACACCCACACACACATATATATATATATATATATATATATATATATATATATATATTTATACATACATATATATATATATACATATATATATATATATAAATATATACACATATATACATATATATACATACAGTATATATCAGTGTATACATGTGCGCGAGAATGTATATGTAACTATTTTTCTCTGGGATGCATCTGGTTGTGTGTGACCACAAAATAACCATTCAAAATTTTCCGAAATATATATCCCGCTTTACCACTATTTAATCCCCAATGCCGAAGGATTTAGTTAGATCCCACTGTGCTATATGGTATACAATCTATAAGGCATACAATCCAAGAGATACAAAAAAAAAAAAAAAAAAAAAAAAAATGTGTCCTGCACTTCCTCGTGGTTTACCAAATGTGTAAGAGCTATAATTCAACATCTAAATAATAACTTTGAAAGGTGAAGAAATTTTTAGAAAATATATTTATTTACTGTAATTCAAAGAAAACTGTGTTACAACCCTGTATCATGACCTTGCACAAGAACGTTCATTAATAATTGTTTATAACACTTCAAAAATATATAATCTTCTATGAAGTATACAACGCCAAATTTAAACGTTATCCACATATTGGTTTGCAATAAAAAAACAATTTACATTTCCCTTTTTCCGCCCCGAAGAAGAAACAAATGCTTTACATCAAAAGTCGTAATGCGTTGGATATTCCAATAATATATACACATATTAACCTTCGATGCATTATTGACATATAACTGATTTGCGAGACAGAACAATTTACCGATATCGAATTCCTCTGTTACCGAAGATAAAACAAATACAACAAGGACGATAAAATAAAGATGAAATTTTTCCTTTTGTTTTCCAAAAGTTTGATTTTATTCGAATAATCCGAAATCTTCTTGAAAAGAAATCTCCCTTATATGATACAGAGCAAGATTTTGGAGTTATATATATATATATATATATATATATATATATATATGATATATATATATTATATATACATACATATATATATGTATGTACATGTGTGTGTATATATATATATATATATATATATATATATATATATATATACACACACACACACACACACACACACACATCATACCTTTCCGGTAACACTAAGCTCACCCCGTCTCTCGGGTAAGGTGAAGAGGGAATAGTCATACCCTGCTGCGAGGTGGGTGCGTGTACGTGTCACTGCATATCTAAATATTTATCCGTCATTTTCGTCGGATCGCGTGCACTAGTTACGATATAAAACCAGCAAAAGAGAGTATCCTACAAATCAAAGGTTTACCCTAATCCTCGCGTCTGAATTCCCCGAACCGATACTAGATTTAGAGCAAGGAAGAAGGAAGGATCTCGGACCAATATTAAGACCCTTGAAACGAATGGGGCTGTTATGGCCCAAAGGAAAACTTTCTCCAATAACCTGCCTCCAGGTTAATAACGTGAAGAGGGTTATGGCTTAACATTAACATTAAGTCATCGAGGATGTCTACGGTATCCATGGACATTGCCAGGTTCTAGAGGTAACAGTATAAAATTCCGTATTGCTAGTACTGAAAAATTCTCTCTTCATAGCTTATAAAAGACAGATCTATTTTAACGTTGTTACTGATCTTAAGATATCTCACATTCATTATTCGTTATTTCTTATATAGTTTATTTATTTTCTTGTTTCCTTTCCTCACTGAGCTATTCTTTTATGTTGGAGCCCTTTTGCTTATAGCATCCTGCTTTTCCAACTAGCGTTGTAGCTTACCTAATAATAATAATAATAATAATAATAATAATAATACACTCGTGGCCTTATTGGTAACGTCTCTGCCTGGTGATCGTCCGACGGGGTTCGAGTCCCGCTCAAACTCGTTAGTTCCTTTAGTGACTTCAACCTTACAATCCTTGTGAGCTTATAGGTATATCTGCTGCGTTACCATTAGCCATTGCCAGGCCCTCCCTGGTCCTTGCTTGGGTGGAGAGGGGACTTGGGCGCTGATCATATGATATATGATAAGTCTCTAGGGCATTGTCCTGCTTGCTAGAGTAATATCTCTGTCCCTTGCCTCTGCCATTTATGAGCAGCCTTTATACTATTAATTGGGTCTCTGAACTTCAAGTACCCTATAAATTGGTTTGGAAAATGAATAACTAATCGCGAGAATTGTGTTGTGTTTTTGTGTGAGTGTCTGAGTGAGTGTGTCACTGGTAACTAAATATCAAGTTCCCCAGTAAAACCATTTCCTTTCATATTATGATAACAATCGTCAACCAAAGAATCCCCAAGTTGTTTAATCATTCAGGAGTGATTCTGAAACACTATTCCATAATTAGGACATCCATTAGGTCGTTTCACTCTTCCGTGAACATAAAACTAAAGCCCCCATTCGACCGTAATTACATCAAGGAGGAAGCTCGAATTACCTTCGCACCAATAAAGACCCCGATTGCATCCCAGATTCAGAGCTGGGTCCAACATAACGCCCCCCCCCCCCCCCTTCCCGCTCTTCCTCTCGAAGCCCTCCCAGCTAAAAGGCGAAATCAAAGCCTCTGTCAAATATGGTCCACAAACAAGGAATCCTAGAGCCGTTTCCTTCTCTGCTGACATGTGAGATGTCTGCTTTTACGCAAGCTGCTTTACATGGCGTGATACCATTGTGGTTACTATCCGTATTTTTGTTTGTGTGTTTCTGCTCCTTTTGGCTATTCACTTAAATTTAATACTTACGGGAAACTTGAAAGTTTACTCCTAACATGTTAAATATAGGGATAAGGTCCCTTGCTTGAATTATCTT
>NC_090768.1:4415912-4448412 GCF_036898095.1 Palaemon carinicauda
ATAAAGAAGTTCTCGAACGATCTTGACTTGAAATTATTCTTGGCAAATTAAAATATAACGGGTCAGAAAACGTTATAAATATTTGTTTATATTGAGCAGTTTTCCTTACTGGGGCTCTTTGAATTATAGCGTTCTGCTTCACTATCTAAGTTGCAGCCTGGCATGTAATCCTAATCCCAATCCTAATAATAATAATAAATAATAATAATAATAATAATAACAATAATAATATTAATACATACATACATATACCAGCCTGACAAGGGACTCAACCGAGTTCGGCTGGTACTGCTAGGGTGCCACAGCCCACCCTCCCCCGTTACCCACGACAGATGAAGCTTCATAACGCTGAATCCCCTACTGCTGCTACCTCCGCGGTCATCCAAGGCACCGGAGGAAGCAGCAGGGACTACCGGAACTGCGTCACAATCGCTCGCCATTCATTCCTATTTCTAGCACGCTCTCTTGCCTCTCTCACATCCTCCTATCACCCAGAGCTTTCTTCACTCCATCCATCCACCCAAACCTTGGCCCTCCTCTTGTATTTCTCCCATCAACTCATGCATTCATCACCTTCTTTAGCAGACAGCCATTTTCCATTCTCTCAACATGGTCAAACCACCTCAACACATTCGTATCCACTCTAGCTGCTAACTCATTCCTTACACCCGTTCTCACCCTCACTACTTCGTTCCTAACTCTATTTACTCGAGATACACCAGCCATACTACTTAGACACTTCATCTCAAACACATTCAATTTCTGTCTCTCCGTCACTTTCATTCCCCACAAATCCAATCCATACATAACAGTTGGTACAATCACTTTCTTATACAGAACTCTCTTTACATTCATCCCCAACCCTCTATTTTTTACTACTCCCTTAACTGCCCCCAACACTTTGCATCCTTCATTCACTCTCTGACGTACATCTGCTTCCACTCCACCATTTGCTGCAACAACAGACCCCAAGTACTTAAACTGATCCACCTCCTCAAGTAACTCTCCATTCAACATGACATTCAACCTTGCACCACCTTCCCTTCTCTTACCCACATTAACTCTCAACTTCCTTCTCTCACACACCCTTCCAAATTCTGTCACTAATCGGCCAAGCTTCTCTTCCGCGTCTGCAACCAGTCCAGTATCATCCGCACACAACAACTGATTTACCTCCCATTCATGGTCATTCTCGTCTACCAGTTTCAATCCTCGTCCAAGGACTCGAGCATTCACCTCTCTCACCACTCCATCAACATACAAGTTAAACAACCACGGCGTTTCCTCACACATCCCTGTCTCAGCCCCACTCTCACCGGAAACCAATTGCTCACTTCATTTCCTATCCTAACACATGCTTTACTACCTTTGTAGAAACTTTTCACTGCTTGCAATAACCTTCCACCAACTCCATATAACCTCATCACATTCCACATTGCTTCCCTATCAACTCTATCATACGCTTTCTCCAGATCCATAAACGCAACATACACCTCCTTACCTTTTGCTAAATATTTCTAGCATATCTGCTTAACTGTAAAAATCTGATTCATACAACCCCTACCTCTTCTAAAACCAACCTGTACTTCAAAGATTGCATTCTCTGTTTTACCATTAATCCTATTAATCAGTACTCTACCATAATAATAATAATAATAATAATAATAATAATAATAATAATAATAATAATAATAATAATAATAATAATAATAATAAAGAGTGAATAATTCTGAGGCACTAGAAGGGAAAAACCCCAGAGAAACTAGAGAGATCTGAAAAAGCTGAATAAGAAAAGAAGGGGCCCTGTAATTGTGAAAACTCGAGAGGCATAATGTCCGTAAAGGGCTTCGACACATTGATCAAGAGCCATCTGTGTAGGTTATGGAGTCTCCAATAATGTGTAAGTTTTATAGTGATAGCTTCTTACTAGTTTTACTATTACGAGCATGAACATGGAATAATTAATGTAGGAAAAACACATATGTGTTCCAATTAGTAAGAAACCATTGTAGATATGATATATTGCATATACCCAGTTACTAGTATTTGAAAAAATTATATTGAGACAGTTCCTAGTCTATTTATAAGGAACAAGTAAGTATCTGTCCTTTGTTCCGTTGTGAATTGCTAAGAATTTTAGATCTACCCTCTTTTATCCACGATTTTCATCTCATCTTTTCATCTATAACAACCTACCTCCTATTTTTGAACTCTTTCAATTCTGTCAACATTTCCAAGTAAATAGTTCTTCTTAACAGCTTCCGTTATTTTTCATCCATTCATATTCTACTTCACTCAAATGTTTAAAGGGGGAATGGCAGAGGCAAGGGACATTGACATTGCCCTAGAGACTGATCAAATGTACATATGATCAGCGATCAAACCCTCTCTCCGCCTAAGCTACGACCAGCGAGGGCAATGGCTGTTGATGATTCAGCAGGTAGACATTTGGGCTCCACCAAAACCTCCAATCCTTAGCTCACAAGGATGGAAAGGTTGCAGACACTAAAGGAACTAACGCGTTACAGCGGATTCGAGCCCCAATCTGGCAATCACCTGGCAGAGACGTTACCAATACCGATTTAAGTAGGTTTTACATTCCTTTCATACTTTCCATACAAGAAACAAAATAACATTGTTAAATAGAGCACACACACAAAGATACAGGGTCTGTGCTAAGATACCAGACAACTAAAATACTCGCACCACCACCTTCAGGAAGAAAAAAATGTGTATGATGAAACATACACATATACTGTATAAATGCATACATGAATTTATGCATATGCACAGTATATACACATGCATATATATTTTCATACAGACGCACACACACACACACACACACACACACATATATATATATATATATATATATATATATATATATATATATATATATATAT
The DNA here is from genome assembly GCF_036898095.1 of Palaemon carinicauda. Lineage (NCBI taxonomy): Eukaryota > Metazoa > Arthropoda > Malacostraca > Decapoda > Palaemonidae > Palaemon > Palaemon carinicauda. The sequence goes on from NC_090768.1 coordinate 4,418,819, forward strand.
ATATATATGTGTGTGTGTGTGTGTGTGTTTGTGTGTATAAAACACTACAATCTTTTTTCTATATCCTAGAAAATATCAATTGATATCCAGGAAATCTTCACCAAAACAAGAACTACGACATTTCCCTATATCCTAGAAAATATTTATTGATACCCATAATTTCACCGACGCTCCAAAACCAGCCCAAATAAAACATACAGTCCTATGAGTAACAACAAAATGCAAGACAAAAATCAAGAGAAAATAAAGCTAATAAAAAAAGAGACGTCCGTACATTTGAAAAAAAAGATTCCCCAATCAAATCGTATTGGAATCCCGTCGCTTACTGTTAATATCCATCGTGGAGGAGGTAATTCCCGAGAAGCTTTGGTAATCCATCAAGACGAGAGGCTCTTACAGCCCGGGACACCGCACTATAACAAACCATTATCCGATGTTAAACTGCCAACCCACTTTCTGTCCAGAAATTAATAGTGGTGTTTAAGTAGAGCTCATTCATCACTCCTCAGGAAGGTCGCGAAGAAGAGAGGCGAGAGATGAAATCCTCCTCCTCCTCCCCCTCAAAAGATGGCGATGGAAAGAATTAAGATTTCTTATTATGGGAAAAGTTTTCTTTGAAGGAGTGAGACAAAAGGCGTTGGAAGAATTCCAAAATGATGTGATGATAAAAAAAAAAAAAAAAATTATCTAAGAAAAAGATAAAGGGTATCTTTCAGAAGAATACTTTACGTGTTTTAATTAGAACGATCCTGATATCACGCAAGATAAAACGGGCTCTAGTAACTGCCATAACTATCACGGCTAGTACAGTTGGCTTCATTAATTCAGATACACTTCACGAAAGCTAATGGGACGTCAGACAGCTGTAAATTTACCTTTGAGAGCTCAACCTTTTATAATAAAAAATGAATGATTATAGTCGTAAATTCAACCTAGAATTATTATTTTCTCTTATGGATAAGAATTATCTTGTACAGTCAACTTCATTAATTCCGGTACACTTCAAGGGAGGCTAAGGAGAGGACTGATAGCTATACATTGTAGTAGGTAACGCTGTTCAGAATAAAAAGAAATTTTTGGCAACGCTGAAGTAAAACTAAGTAGTTGAGCATGTAAACAGGTGATCAAAACCACATCTTTTCATTCATTTTATGAAATGCTATTTAGCAAATATTGCAATTTGCTTAGTAGCACTTCATAAAAACAATAAAAAGGCTTTTGATACGTGTTTACAAGCTCAACGATTTTATATATACAGGTATGTATGTATGTATGTATATATATATATATATATATATATATATATATATATATATATATATATATATATATATATATTTATTTATATAACCACACACACACACACACACACACATATATATATATATATATATATATATGTGTGTGTGTGTGTGTGTGTGTGTATTTATATATAAACTGTAAGCTTTATTGTTTTCGACATTTTGGTGCTAGCCTAACCTTAGTGACACCTGCTTTATATCAAAACAATTCATCCCTATGAGCTGTCTGGGAAAAACATTGGATTATTTTTTTTTCTTTCTTTTTTTTTTTTGATCCGCATCATCCATTGAGTTCCATTTTTCCGTTGCTTAAAGACAAGTCACTTTTTTAAAGGACAGACGGCCGAAGCTGAAAGTAAGACGAATCAGAGGTACCTTAGCTAATGGCTAACTATCAGACACTCGTCGTCTTGGGTGAAGTCCAAAAAGGTAACCAGACTTGTAAATTTCTACTTATCAAGTATCGTAGCAGTTTTTGTATGTTCAGAAATACTGGGAAATTAAGTACTGCACGAACCTATGGGGTTTAAACATTTTATTTTACCCCCTGACACGTTAGTGCAATGCAGTTCTCTCATAGAAAAATTTTTATTTTATGGAATTTCCGCCTAAAGCTACTGTACTTCATTGTTTCTTTATAAAAATTGATGAAATTAAATGAGTTTAATTAATCTCACTAAGGCATTTTCTTTGAATGCCATAAGAAAGAAAAGCATGGAAGACAATTTCCTAAAAAATAGATTTGTCTCTGCGCGTGTGCTCACGTTTATCACGATATTCATATAAAGCATCCGTATACACTACATATTCATATTCACTGTCTCAAGGACAAAATAACCTTGAACCACCATCCTCTAGAAGGGAAGAAATATTATTCATAACGTGAAATGAAGATGCATTGCCAAGTGGTAGTCCATGATGGAAAATGAAGTTTTATGGGATGGCAAAGAACACTTTTATGATCTCCCATAAGTTGAGAAAAATGATGGATACTCGTGCTTAACTTCCAGCAGTTGGCAAAGAATATTTTTCTTTTTTTCACTTACAGTACAAAAATAAAATAAAAAAGTATTGTTTCTCCCGGTAAAAATTATTGCACTAAAACATTGCACGAAATATGAAGAATATGTTATTAACATCCTTCTTAATAGAGATGTTTGACCCCTAAAATATCTGTGCTTACCTACAGTACCTTAATAAAAGGATATACCAAGTGAGATATATTCAGCTGGTCCGGTCAAAGCCGACCTTGTCTGAGTATCTTTACATCTAAGAATTGATTAATAATAAAAAAAGAGAATTATAAAATTGTTATAACTGTGAATAAAATATGAGATAGGCATCTGGAAGAACCAAAGCTGTCAGACAAGAAGAAACATTCCAAAATCAACAATTTCTCCTCAGAATTCAAGAATAAAACAAACTTTTTAGCTTAGCTTGTAATAATAATAATAATAATAATAATAATAATAATAATAATAATAATAATAATAATAATAATAATAATAATAATAATAATAATAATAATAATAATATAAGATGTGCGAAAAGCCCATATATCAATAATAATGAAAATAAAGCAACAGTTGAAAGCCTGATCTCGATCAATAAAATTGCACTTTTCCAACATATTAGAAAAATTTAGATATATCACCATATCTATTTATATTCAGGAACATTCAATGAATATAAAAAGGAAAGCACTCTTCGAATTTGAGAGAGAGAGAGAGAGAGAGAGAGAGAGAGAGAGAGAGAGAGAGAGAGAGAGAGAGTCTCAATTCCACTGTGTTTTCAGCGTCAGTTAATTAAAAAATGAAAGTACTTTGAATGTGTGAGAGAGAGAGAGAGAGAGAGAGAGAGAGAGAGAGAGAGAGAGAGAGAGAGAGAGAGAGGGTCTCAATTCCACTGTGTTTTCAGCGTCAGTTAATTAAAAATGAAAGTACTTTGAATGAGAGAGAGAGAGAGAGAGAGAGAGAGAGAGAGAGAGAGAGAGAGAGAGAGAGAGAGAGAGAGAGAGAGTCTCAATTCCACTGTGTTTTGCGCGTCAATTAATTTAAAAATGAAAGTACTTTGGATGTGAGAGAGAGAGAGAGAGAGAGAGAGAGAGAGAGAGAGAGAGAGAGAGAGAGAGAGAGAGAGAGAGTGTGTTTCAATTCAACTCTCCGTTATGCGCTTCCGACGGAGAAACCGTAAACATATATCTCAAACTGTGGAAGAACGACTTGTGATGCGAGAACAAAGACATTGTTGGTGCAATAGATACCACTCTTTAGCCCTAATGAAAAGGGCTGTTACGCATAAATCGTGCGGCGTTCCCTTGGATACACAATGCTCAGGGGGTAATAGGCCAAGTTCTCTTTCTCTTTTTCTATACAACCACACCCCTTATTTATATATGCATACACGGAAATAAAAATCTCATTTTGCATAGATGTGCTCTTATGAAAATAGACGTTTCCATTTCCTAAAAATCCAGGAGCTACTGTAAACATCGGTCTTTATTTAGCGCTTCATCTAAATGTACCCGTTTCCTGAAACGAAAAATAAAAATAAGAAGAAGAAGAAGAAGAAGAAGAAGAAGAAGAAGAAGAAGAAAGGCTTCATTATGAATTACAAAGACATATTTTGCATACTGATAATGAGCACAAAAGTAATACACATACTCAGAGAGAGAGAGAGAGAGAGAGAGAGAGAGAGAGAGAGAGAGAGAGATAACTATGGACATGAAGTAGTAAACACATGGAAAAGATTCATTGGAGAAGAGAAGCCATAAATCACGTCGAAAAGAATGAGCGAGAATGACATGAATATACGAGTAACGTAAGCCTAAGGCATAAAATAGAAATTCCGATAAGTATTCAGGAAATATCCTATATATCCTTAGCTGTCTCCAAAGGGATATAAATATGGAGATGAGCATCTTGAATAAGACAAATGGCGCTACGAGATTAATAGGAATAGAAACAATAGACATCTACGCCAATAGATCTGGGAAGTAAAATGCCAGACAAATTACTAGAGTACTTCCTAAACGCATAAGTCATATAAGGAGTTACCGGAGGTGAGACACTCACTATTGTTTTATATTTCTCATATTCCACGAGTGACGTTTAATGTTTAAACAGCATTTTATGATGTAGGAAATAATTGAATAATTCACTTTACAGTAAATAAATTGGCATGGGGAATAAACACTAGGTAGTAGATTGGCCAAGGAACCAGCCACCCGTCGAAATACTACCGCTAGAGAGTTATTGGGTAATTTCACTGGCTAGATATTTCATTGGATTCTTCTCTGGTTACGGCTCATCTTTTCTTTGCCTACACATACATTGAATAGTCTTGCCTATTCTTTACACATTCTTCTCTTTCCTCATATGTCTGACAACACTAACATAACACAAAAATTCTTCTTCACTCACGGTTAACTACTACAATGTAATTATTCAGTGGATACTTTCCTCTTGGTAAGGTTAGAAGGGACTCTTTATCTATGGTAAGCAGCTCTTCTAGAAGAGGACACTCCAAAATCACACCATTGTTCTCTAGTCGTGGATAGTGCCATTGCCTCTGTACCACGGTCTTCCACTTTCTTGGGTTAGAGTTCTCTTGCTTGAGGGTACACTCAGGCACACTATTCTTTTTGCTTTCTTATTTCCTTTCCGTACTGGGCTATTTTCCTTGTTGGAGCCCTTGGGATTATAGCATCCTGCTTTTCCAACAAGAATTATAGCTTGGCAAGTAATAATAATAATAATTATAATAATAATAATAATAACGAATTACATCATCCAAGAAATCCTTGCAGGGCGTTGTCCTTGTTTCCGTCTGCGTGTCGCCTCCAGATACAAAGATAAGAAGAAACGGCCGTTTGGACAAAACAATCCTGCTCAGTGCTCTGTTCAAGAAACGACCCTAATCTGCGTTAACAGAATGGTCCCAAATTATATGAGTTCATAAATAACTATACAGTAACAGCAAAATGTATAAGCTTGTTATAACTCAAAGAGCTATAGAAAATATAACGATGGGATTAACACAGAGACAAAAAGAGCAACACGGATAAGAGCAAACTAAAGTAGAGGATATTCTAACAACATGTAAGAAAAAGAAATGGGCAAGGGCAGGATACATAATGAGATTGATAGATTATAGATGGGCATTAAGATCAACTGAGTGGGTCTCTAAAGATTGCAAAAAGAATCAGGGGAAGGAAGAGATGATGAAATGACAAACTTTTAGAACGGGTGTGGACTGGCATAGAAAGACCACAAACAGACACAAGTAGAACATGTCTGAGGCCTGTTCTGCAGTGGACTAGTAATGGATGATGATGATGATGATGATGATATATATATATATATATATATATATATATATATATATATATATATATATATATAAAAGGCATTATCATTATCATTACTATTATTATCATTATTATGATTATAATATATACATTTCAATGGAGTAACACAAGCGCCATTTAGGTGCCCGGCAAGCTTTTCACGTCCTGATTATAAAAAATGAGAGTAGTAAAAATCGTGAGTGATAAATAATAGCAACTAAATCTAGTTACTATTAGAATTTAAAGGGGAATATGTCACAGGTTTGGAAAACTAGGCGTAGATTGCTATGTGGAACCTGACATGGCCGCTGCCCACTTTAAAAGAAATAGCTCTCAAAATACTAATGATCACGCAATGTGCAGTCGAAGGAAGGACACAAGGAACACAGCAGTAGAATGTTCGGACATTACAGGAAACACACGATTAAAAAGAAAAAAAAATATAATCTTTGTTTTATAGTTTAGCAATTTAATGACTTATAAATACCGGCTTATATAAAATATTTTCCGGAGAATCGACCAATCACCGAAAAGTTAAATCTTGCTACTGTTTAAATGTAATCTTTGAGTTCAAGTCAAAATTGTGTATAGATAAATTCTGTGTAGTTAAACGTAATGGAAAATATGTTCAGAACTTTTAATACTCAGGTATCAAAGGTAAAAAGCCAAGTTCAGATGTAGATATTTTATTCTCTTTATAGAAGTCGCAGTTGAGAATATTTCAAACTCTTGTTATGTGACTTGGAATCTTATAAAATTAATATCCTGCCATTCCTTTTAACTTTGGAAGAACAATCACAGTTTTGATCTGCAACAAACTGGGATATTGGTGGTTGTTCTTAGTCCACATTTCATGCAAAAAAAAGTCGAATCGTTTAACTGATTCTCTTAGTTTAGTAGGATCTCGGAAAAAAAGACTGACACTTTATAAAAAAGTTTATATATGAAAAATTTATTTTAATGTTACTGTTCTTAAAATATTTTATTTTAATTGTTCATTACTTCTCTTATAGTGTTTATTTCGATATTTCCTTTCCTCGCTTGGCTATTTCCCTGTTGGAGCCCTTGGGCTTCTAGCATACTGCTTTTCCAACTCAGGTTGCAGCTTAGTTAATAATAATAATAATAATAATAATAATAATAATAATAATAATAATAATAATGAAATGTCTAGTAGCAACGCAATATAGAAGAAACAAACGAAGGTAATCTTCATAATGTTGACCTTAATGACGGGCGAAGCTAATGATGATGAAGGCACAAGGCCCCTCTGAGTGCGACGTAGCTCGAGTGGCTCCCTATGGCTCAACGCATTCGTCCCGTCGACACTCGAGGATGAGGTCGCGGAAGTCTGAGAGAGAATAGACATCCGATTGCTATCGACCTCTCGAGCTAAAGACGGGATGAGGATGGTGTTTTGGGATGAGAGAAAAAAAAGGATATTTTTTTTTTTTTTGAGAAGGGATGGAGAAAGATTAGAAGATATGAAAAAAGTGGCATTATTACTTTTTTTGTATTCAACATGCTGCAGTATTAGTAATAATTTTAATCCACTTCGAAGTTGTAATTGTCTTTAAATAGAAGCAGGAGACAAAAAACAAGGACATTTTAAAAATGTCTATAAAAAAAACTCTTATGATAAATAAAAACAATTAATTTACAAAATGAAAAAGAAAGACTGAAAAAAAAATTAATCCAGAGTGAAAAACACCAGGGGTAAATAGATACTCGTTAAATGAAGAAAACCAACATAAGAAAACATGGGAATCACGAAATATTTAAAGTATAAAATTCCGGCCACAGACTAAGGCTCTTATACTTTAATTCAGACAGACTAGGACATGATTTACTGGTACAGCTACCACAAAAGTTACACTACTAACTAGGGTTATAATTTACAGAGACAAAGGAGATTCTTACAAAGAATTATCATAAATAAAAAATAAAAATATTCGCCTCTTTAAGTAGGAATAACATAAAACCTGTAAATATCAACTGAAACTATTGTAGGTGCCTTAAAAAGCGATAGTTGCCTTGCAAAGGAGATATAACAGGCAAGAATCGTTTTTAAAATATTTAAACTAAAGCAAGGACAAACAGTATATTCCCATACATTTTCCGAAAGTGACCGCCTCCATCCAACAAACTGCCGTTCACCATGAAACATAAGCGTGAATTTATTCCTTTAGAAGAGGGAATTACCAACAGGGAGAAAGTTAAAACGCACACTAAAACGGATTGAGGGATGTCAAGAACGTAATGACCAGGAGTAATTATAGAAAGTATTACAAAATACTGTAAATTTTATTAATAAAAGACTATTGTAGCAAAAATACTTTTAGTTCACTTTTACAGGTTATTGTAAGTGTTTGATATTAAAATATAATAAATAGCCCTTTTACTGATATTACTGAAATTTTATTTTCAAATGTAATGTAATATCTGCTGTATTTAATATACGTAACTAACTGTCAAGTAATGAAATTCTAAACTTTGATAAGGAGGATGTCTTTCTCGGAAAATCACTGTTGATCAGAGGAATTCCTGGCACAGTTCGTTCTGAGGATGTATACCCTGTCACACCCCAACTGTGCAGCGAGTAACCAAACAGCTAGTGTAAGGCAGAGGTGGTTGATGAGGGCTAAACACAAGCACTCGCCGCGCAGAAAGCGCGTGACAGGATGCACTTCCTCAGAGCGAGATGTACTGTACGTCTCCCTCTTTGAGAGCTAAGTATTATCCGGCCTCATTGGCTTATCAATGAAGTCAATGATAATGAGAAAGCCTGTGAACACTCAGATTTCATTTATAAATCTTGAAGGCATGGAACAATTTCTAGCAAATTTGTGTTACAGTTAATTAATAAAAGGACTTACTTAACAGGTGTTATTATCTTAAAACAGACACTGATTACAAATGGACATTGAAATATGTTACACGTGAATCCACATGTATTTTTACAGTCCCTTTTTGATTGTTCCTAATTCTGCTCTAAGGAACTTGAGATTCTGTTACCCCTTGAACAGGTCTTTACAGGTGTGGCCATAGTAATGGGAACAGCGATTTAAATAAAGCAATAAATAAACCTAATGCAAGAGAAGAAATTAGAAAATTAACCATTAAGGCAATAAATTCTTAAAATATCGTAAAGTTTTGAGTTAGGTGTTAACTTGAATGCATCCATTGTTATTCTTGAGCCCACAAACTAATTATATGTTTTCCCCCGTAAAGTTTAAATCCAAAATACATGCAATATCATACATATGCTATATTTTTCTTATATACTATCAACATGTAAAAATTGTCAACTTTGCGTGATATCAGAGAAAAAAAGCAAATACTATCATTGTGCGTTAACGAAAAATTAATTTTTAACGGCCGTGGCAAATACTGCACACGAGAGTAATGATTCTTATACTATCCCTCTGGAACTTTATTTTAGATATTATCTTGGCTGACTGGGCATATAACACTTAGCCTTAGGGTCTGTGCCATTAAACGGTAAGTGACAAATATTATGCACCAATAAACAACAAAATCTTTTCACTAATAACAAATATAGTAGTCTATGACCTCTGTCATATTACAAGAGATAAACTATATCCAATTTTTAAATTCTTCTTTCACCAATATATATTGTATTTTTTGGTTTTAAGAAAATCAGCAAGAAATCTAAGAAAATAATTGACTATCGGTCATAATAAAACTTTGCAGTATTTTTCTTCCTTAAAGATATATCACAGGATATTAACACCAGGACTCAGTAGCAGTGGTAAAGAGACATGTTTCTAATGTCTTGCAGCTAATCCAACAACCGATGTATTTTCCCTATAAGCCCTTGGGCTTATGGCATCCTGCTTTTCAAACTAGGGTTGTAGTAGTAGTAGTAGTAGTAGTAGTAGTAGTAATAATAATAATAATAATAAAAAGGCAAACCCGACCTCGAATCTTGAATACCAAGTTACAAGAACATTCCCCTTTTTTCAAATATTTGTTACTTGAATCTGTATGTGACTTTCTGGTATAAAGCAATCAGCTGGCACAATGGAACCACGCCCTCTGAAAAGAATTTGTGAACCTGATTACGTTCGTGTAAATCACGATATCGCTGAGTTTCCATAAAAACTTTTCTTCCAACTTTTAGCAGAGAATTCATGGAAATTCTCTGAGGGTTTTTAAGTCACCAGAAGACCACGTTAAGCGTTCTTTCACGTGGCAATTCTTTTTATTCCAAATGTCTCTCCTACTTTACTAGGAAAATAAGTTTGAACATCAGTTAGAATTTGATGCTCTTTAACTGATATATACTCTTTATTTCTATCTCTTTCAATTGATCTTAGCAAAATAAAAATCCCGTACTATATAGAAGATATAATTATTTCACACAAAGTATCTATTATCATTCTTTAAACCAACGTGGAGCCCTAGCTATTTCTTAAGTATTATCGTCTTTACAGACATCCAAACATAAAGTGAAAATACTTGTCAAAATCCTCAATAATACTTACCAAGTATCTGAAAAACGCATTTTCAAAATAATCATCGAGTCTTTTAAAAGTCATTCATTATTCCACTTCGTGAATACTTAAATCGTGATGCTCTGACAATGTCAACATCTAAAAACAGTGACTTTTCGATAACAAACGGACAAGAGAACATATTTTAACATCTGTTTTGGTCCCTCTTTTAAATATAATCTGGCGTTAATACCCATAACGTCGTCATTAAAATAAATACGACTGAATAAAAAACTGTCTTTGATGTCTGTGATTGATTTGCTTAACGTTACAGCGCGACAACAACAACAAACATGTCTTCGACGTCGAGACGACCTGCGGTGGAAAACATCAGAAAAGGTCCTGGAAAAAAATAACCTGATACCTTTGGATGACAGTAAACAACTCATCCAATCGCTGACGTAAATTTCCGCAAACTCACAGGGAAAAAGTTTCAAACGCTTGCTCTTTAGAACAAGAATAAATTGTATACTTCCTGTATTCATGTATATCACTATGAATACAAAACTATCAACAATCAATTTCACCATTATTTTTTTTTCACTAATACACATCATGTTTAGCTTCTGCAAAAATATTTATCTTGTTAAAAGTTAATAAAATAAAATTATTTATACTGTTATCTGGTTCATTGTTTTACTGCTATCAGCATCTCCTTACACGTCTTCACAATCTGTTTTTACTGTTACAAATTACTCAACTAATTTTACTTCCCAACTGCTTGGTGATGGTAATTTATTTGAACGCAGTTATAATACTTCTTCCTGTTTTTGTTTATTCTAATAAATTGCCTATAAACTGGCATTAGATAGCTTGAAAATAATTTCCTTCTTGCTAGATTTTTGGAGCAAGAACAGAAATTATTTTATTTTCCAAATGTCTCCAACATTGATCCGAGAAAACTAGGGTACCTGTAACCTTGTCCTTATTGGTTTCGATTTGCTATATTTTTCTGTCATTTAGGAGAGAGAATATACTGCTTTTGAAATGTCTATTGGCATACTGGAGAACTTATTTATGGTTTTTAGTAGCAAAATATGCATTTCCTAAATTCAAACACGCTCTTCCTTCCCCTACTTTGTCTGCTAATGCCTGTGCTATTGCGTTTTAAATTCTGTGAATTTACAACGCTTCGATTTTCCATCGTAACTACAAACAACTAAAACAGTTTTAATACATCAACATTGGCTTATAATGGTCCAATAGCTCGAATTCGGTTTAAATCATTAACGATAATGCCACGCTCATAAAATTTCAAATCTATATCATTTGCCAATATTCAACATACTTTCGGTTCTAATGTTGACCAGAAATTTTTTTTAAATCAGGTAATCGAACGCAAAATAGATTTACCCTACCTGAAGAATAACGTTTTGACATGAGACTTGACACGTATCCTTAATTTTACTCCTAAGTTTAGAGCCAATAATGTTGTCAACAAAAACCTTTTACACATGTATAAACCTCATGACAGGTTCTGAAGATTATAAGCATATGAACATTGATCTCTACGTCTCATTGCAGTGAGTCACCTTTTTGTATTCTTCCTTTTAGGTAAGTTTGGCCTTGATGGTCGCCTATGGTCTGATGCCGAACATGACGGAAGTTTTTGTAAAGACTCTATTACTGCCATTATTATTATTATCATCAATTATCAATTATTAATTATCATTATTCCTTATCAATTATTATTATTATTATTATTATTATTATTATTATCATTATTATTATTATTATTATTATTATTACTAGCTTAGCTACAACCCTAGTTAGAAAATCAGGATTCTATAAGCCCAATGGGTCCAACAGGGAAAAATAGTCCAGTGAGCAAAGGAAATTAATAATTCATTACAAGAAAAGTGATGGAAAATTGAAATGAAATATTTCAAGAACCGTAACAATATGGAAACAAATCTTTCATATATTAAATAAACATTTAAAAAGAAGAGGAAGAGAAATAAGATAGAATAGTGTGCCCTAGGTACCCTCAAGTAAAAGAACACTACCACATGACAGTGGAAGACCATGGTATACAGGCTATAACACTACCCAAGACTAGAGAACAATGGTTTGATTTTGGAGTGTCCTTTTCCTAGAAGGCCTTTCGCTAATCTCTTTCATTTTCCAACCTTTCTAGTGTATATTAAAACGATTACTTACAATTCAAAGTTTGTATTTCTATCTATACTTCATTTCACTAAATAGTTCTTATACAGTACCAACAATCCTGTACGCTCACGATATCACAGTATATATGATATCCTTTTTTATAACTTATCAGTTTAGAAAATCTCTATACAATGATTTTAGACTGACTATTCATGGCCTTTCCACCTCACTATGAGTTCTGGTGTCCTTAAACTATTCATTATTAGAGTGCTAAACAGAGGTCAGCAAGGTAGAGTAGCGTTTATTAATGTTTCGAAAATAGATATTAATCAAAGGCATAATTTATACTTTAGAATGATAGGAAGATTGTGTCATTCATTGATTTTGTGTATATTTAATCTTGGATGGATAACAATAATCAAATATGAACAGGTGTTTATACCAAATTATTCATCTTTGTGGAGTCCAATGTACTGTTGGACTTGGACACAGGATTTCATGGCACACCATGTCTCCCTATCACTGAGCGGAGAGTCCCTCTGTGTGTGCCAGCCCAGACCGCCAACAACTGATACCATTTCTCCTTACACCTATCTGTTTGGTTACTAGCCGCACAGTAAGGGTGTGACGGGGTGCACTTCCTCAGACCGTAGTGTGCCAAGAATGCCTGTATCCAATTGTACATAAAAAAAAGAAAAAATCTTACCATTTTATCTCGACCAAACTTCCAAAAGCAAAGAACATAAAAGATTTTAAATAGTTATGTGAAGTCTCTATACAATAAGATTTATTTCTGATAATGCGTAAATGAAGTGGGAAGACGAGTGTGTTCTTGGATACAAGAATCGAAGGCATAATCAATAAATAAACTAAGAACCTTAATTCCTCCTCAGCGAAGAGAAAATTCAATCACGAACATAACTAAACCTATTTACACACGACCATTCAGAAATGAGCAATTTGATATATATTGAATACAGCTCTAATTTAATTATGAACACAACATTTACACAAAATGTGTTCCCGTAAGTTGTCATTAACAACTGTAATTTGACTCAATTTTGTGACAATACCCCTTGAAACTTCTGTATTTTAGATTATTCAAATATTATACATGCAATATTGCAAACATTAAAAACAGGCCTTTGCTAATTCAAACTGCAGAAGAACTACCCTCATTAATAATTCCATGAGAAAGTAATTGAATCGGGACAGCTAGTACCAATTTAATTAACCAGCATACAAAACAACAATATTCCAGCAGAACCAGATATATAGATCTAGTCGTACAGGAAAACTATGAATACTTTAAATATAAGTGAAAGGCTTTACGCGGTTCAAAACTGAAAGGAGATAAATATGGAAACCTTTTCTCCAGTCGTTTTACAGTACACCACTCCAAAATATTTTATTTGAATATAAATTGTTTTTGCAACCTCTCTCTCTCTCTCTCTCTCTCTCTCTCTCTCTCTCTCTCTCTCTCTCTCTCTCTCTCTCTCTCTCTCTCTCTCCTTCATCAGACCCACTCTAAATTCCCTTCTTTTCATTTTCATGGAATTTAAAGTATTCCCATGTCTTAGATACTTATTGTAACACAATTTTCTGCGAAACCCGTGGAGGAAGAAAGGAAAGAAGGAGGGACAAAGAAGGAAGGCGCAGAAATTTAAGACGAAGAGAAATGAATATTGTTTGTTAGCCGTTTTGGACTCATGGGAAATCTAAGATACCTGGTGATTGTTTTAGGAGCTAGATTATCAAAATGTATCTATAAAAAAAACTTAATCACAATCAAACTAATTTCTTTCTCCTGACATTACAATATGCTAAATTAGTTTCTACTGGGTGACTGACTGAAAAGAAAAATCTACTGTAAGGCTTGTAAACCAATATTACCTGCTTCTAGTATTTCCGTTTCAGCCTAAGATTTTTTTAATTGAAAACGGCAAGCAACTTTTAACATAAAATTGCACCATACGTCTTCGGTTTGTTCAACTATGTCGTAATATCAAAAGACTATGTGCTCTTTCTTATAGAAAATGGCATAGGAAATGATGCAAATTTTAGATCTCTCCCTGAAATATCAATGGAACCTGAGTTTACATAGGATTTTGTCCAATAAACTGAGACTCAACTCAATCTAAACAATTACAGTTATTTAATGTTTACCTTGATTATAAAAGTAAACTTTCTTGTCGAAACATGAATGCCAATTAGAGTTATACTCAATAAGTAAGGACCTTTCAGGTTTGCAATTTCCTATTAATGTATCTAGATTCTAAGTATCATTTATTTTAGCAACCGATATATAATATGCTACTCGTTTAAAGGTTTAAAGGCCCTCATGAATGGCAGGGGCAAGGGACAGTGCCATCGCCATAGCAAGCAGGAAAATGCCTTAGAGATTGACCATATATATATATATATATATATATATATATATATATATATATATATATATATATATATATATAAAGTATATCCATATATATAATATATACATACTTATATAATATATACATATATGTACACACACACACACACACACACACATATATATATATATATATATATATATATATATATATATATATATAAATACATACACATATAAGATCAGCACCCAAGCACCCTCTCCGACACCCAAGCTAGGATTAAGGAGGACCAGACAATGGCTGCTGATGACTTAGCAGATAAACCTATAGGCTCCCCCAAACAACCCATCCTTAGCTCACAAGGATGGTGAGGTTGCAGGGATAAAAGGAACTAACGAGTTTGAGCGGGGCTGGAACCCCAGTTTGGCGTATCACCAGTCAGGGACGTTACCAGATAGGCCAGCACAACCCTAGATGTACTATTCTCTAAGTTAATGTTATTCTTCAAAAGAGTTGTCTCTAGAGGTTGCTAACCTGATATCACCCCGTCATTCTCCACCTAAAATGCATCCTAATATAATTGAGAAAGTGCCGTATTTTATTCATTGCTTATTGCCCTCATCCCATCGTTTAGAGAAGTAAAGCCAGATGGCTGGGAAGATCAGGTAAACAGAGACTTTACCAGGGAATCGCTCCCTGATATTCTCAATGCCATATATGGGATATTAGAAAAAGAATACCAAAGAAGACACTAATGCAAAATAGGGGGAAAATATGGTCAATGTAAAAGCATCCTTGTTAACCTCAAATCCTCGTTATTGTCAAAAATTTTTATTCAGTTTTTCTGAGCCCCCCTTTTTTATATTAATGTAACATTCCCCCATCTATTTTTTCCATTCAATGGTATTATGAAAGTTCCTATCAGATTGTAATCGGAGTCCTTCCCCTTTATTTTTCATGGAAAAAGTGCATTGTAGATGATGTGAAAGGGGTAATGAAAAGGGAATGCTCTACTATGAAACGCCAGAGCGCATGAAAAAAAAAAAGAAAAAAAAATAGAGAGAGACGTAAATATACTCAGTGTGTAGCAATGTGTTTACGTACTGCTTCAAAGCCATCAGTGAACTTGTACGGTTGTACAAAGCAGTTGAGGAAGATGTTTCCTCTGGGGTTCCTCCACGATTCAGTCGTTCAGAAATAGGTAATGTGAAAGTAGCAACTATATATATATATATATACATATATATATATATATATATATATATATATATATATATATATATACAATATATATATACATATATATATATAATATATATACATACATATATATATATATATATATATATATATATATATATATATATATATATATATATACATACATATATATATATATATATATATATATATATATATATATACATATATATATATATATATATATATATATATATATATATTAGGCTCTATCATCATCAGCAGCAGCAGCCGTTACTAGTTCACTGCAGAACAAAGGTCTCAGACATGTCATTCCACTTGCGTCTGTTTATCGTCTTTCTATGCCAGTTTACAGCCGCAAACTTTCTTTGTTCGTCAATCCATCGTCTACATATAGATAAATATACACTAATAATAATAAACTAAGATAAAACACAAAGTTATAAATAATGGAGACTCATTTTCATCAGAACAAAGGACTGTTACCTCTTATCGTTTACATACAATTAGCCGACCAGGTATATAACAATATAAAAATCCTTTTGAAAACCACCATCCAAGCTGGAAACTCTAGTTTAAAACATATTAATATGTAACAAAATCATTACGATCAAGCTATGGCACTACCCAAGACTAGAGAACAATGGTTTGATTTTGGAGGTTCCTTCTCCTCGAAGACCTGCTAACCATAACTAAAGAGTCTATTCTAACCTTACCAAGTGGAAAGTAGCCACTGAAAAATTGCAGTACAGTAGTTAACCCTTGAGTGAAGAAGAATTTTTCGGTCATGTTAGTGTTGTCAGGTGTATGAAGAAAGAGTAGAATGTGTAAAGAATGGGCCTAACTATTTGGTGTATATGAATGCAAAGGAAAATTTACTTTAACTTGAGAGGGATCCAATGTAATACTAATAACTCTCTAGCGGTAGTATCTCAACAGGTTGCCGGTGCCCCGACCAACCTACTATTTACTATATATATATATATATATATATATATATATATATATATATATATATATATATATATATATATATATATGTATATATATATGTATATAAATATATATATATATATATATATATATATTTACATTTATATATATATATATATATATATATATATATAATATTTATACACATATACATTATATATATAATGTGTGAGTGTGTTGATGAATGTTTTCGAAAAAAAGTGGGGGAAGAAATCAGAAATAAGAAAAAAAACCTAAATACAATGCTATCAAAATTTACCTGCTATTCACATAACATTAACGAATAGTATATAACATGTCCCGTATATTGCATAAAGTCTAAGGATGAAAGTACCCATGGCCTATAAGGGGAAAGTATATTTTTTTCATCTATCTACATACGCAACGCAATGATATTAGCAATTACACTAGGAACAATAAACATAATCCATAACCCCACGAGTAAGTTTTCCTTCTGGCAAAGGTTTAAAAATACGGGGACAGGGACCTAAGAACAAAACTAAGGAACCACAGGAGCCGTAGACCTTTGATGCCAGGCTTTTAACAAGGAGACAAAAATAAAGCCGAAAAGTAACAGAAGCGCCTTGAGCAGACTTGGCATATTTAGGACATTATATTTCATTGAGAGAGAGAGAGAGAGAGAGAGAGAGAGAGAGAGAGAGAGAGGAGAGAGAGAGAGAGAGAGAGAGAGAGAGAGAGAGAGAGAGAGAGAGTTGCATAATCATCTTTTGAAAACCATATTTTACAATTTGATTGTACATTTTACTTTGGAGTTTAGAGTTTTTTTTGGGGGAGGTCTCATCTATTATTAGTATGATAAATAAAGAAACTATATCAATTATATAATTTTGTTTATATATATATATATATATATATATATATATATATATATATACAGTATATATATATCTATCTATCTATCTATATATATATATATATATATATATATATATAGAGAGAGAGAGAGAGAGAGAGAGAGAGAGAGAGAGAGAGAGAGAGAGAGAGAGAGAGAGAGAGAGAGAGAGAGAATTTTTCATAGATCCCATAACCTCAAAAAGAAAAGAAAAAAAATACTACCTGTATCGTAAATAACATCTCACATATAAACATTTGTACATTATATTTTCCGTCAAATCAATCTATCTTGAACGATGAGCAGTCACCATGTTTACAGCCCCTACATTATATGTTTTGTTTTCGATTTTTTTTCAATAAAAATTCTCTAGTGGGTTCTTAAATGATTAAATTGATACTTTCCTTTTCAAAATGTGGTAGATGGGAAGACTTCATAATTGGTCACCTGATACAAATACAAAAATCTTCGGAAAAATTAAATAGTAATCGAGAGATATTAATTTTCATTACTATAAACTAGAGGCAGGAATAACACCAAATCATGTAAACTATTTGAAATTAAATCTCATTTCAATGGAGTAGAAGCAGTGACGAGAATGCACGGTTGATGTGCTATTACAGAATGAAAATGAAATTTCTTGAAAATACTCTGAACTAAGAGTGGAAAAGAAAACCATACAGACATGTTTCTTTCTATGTGGTGGCAATATAATTACTTTCAGGCGTGCAAGAAGGAAAGAGCCACTCTTCTAATCCGTTAAAATACAGCATTCATTTCTTTAATGATTATCTATTCCTGAACTAAAAATTGGGCAGATTAAAAAAATATTTCGACATTCTACCAAATCAATTCCTTTTTATACTGTACCAACCGTGTGGCACGCAATTGTACATAATCATTTTGTATATATTATGCTTGTATCTGCGCTCTTCCCTCGCACTAGAAAGAACCTGAATGATCATGTCTCCGTTTTGCTCTGTAACATTGTCTGTCTCTCGAACAGGTCATGTCCTGTTGCCTTGAGGTTTTGTATATAAAGAAGAGTGTTCCTTAATAAACTCAGTTGATTGCATCCTGCCTTTGAGTTCACAATTCCTCTCTCGGCCCGTCACATTGGTGACCCCGGAAGTCGACTCGCTCCCACTGCCTTCCACCCCCACCTCCCTCGCCCCTCCATCGTTGGTACTATGACGGAGACAGACTCTACTACAGCAGTTGGCGCCGCTCCATTGAAACTTTCACCGTTCGCCACCGGAGAAGCGTTTGCTTGGTTTCAGCGCTCAGAAGTCCAGTTTCGTATCAGGGGCGTGACTCGCTCAACCACCAAAGTGGATTATGTTCTCGCGGCGATACCCGAGGACACCTTCCCAGAAATATCCGACTGGCTTTGTGAACAAGGAGACACCCCAATAGCGTATGAAGCCCTCAAAACATACCTTCTGCAGCAGTACTCGCCGTCACCAGCCGCCCGTATAGCAAAGCTTTTTCAGCTATCGCAACAACCGTTGGGGGACCAAAGGGCTTCGCTTGCCCTCAGGGAAATGACCAGTATCGCTCGCCTTCAACCTGCCGCAGACGGCTCTCCTCGTGAGGTGAACCTACTTCGTGCCCTTTGGATACGCCGTTTACCTGAACCTGTACGCGCTGCCATACCCGATGTCGATAGTTTACCCATAAAGGACTTGATGACCAAAGCCGACGCCCTTATGGACAGCCACTTCAAGACCTCCATCAACGCCTCCACCCCTGACGACAAGGATGCCTATTCAACGTCAACCGAAGCTGACATGAATGCCGTAGGACATACACGCCTACCCCGTGACGTGCCGAAGCGGCGACAAAGCCGCCCACCACCCACCAATCGCTCGCGCCCCAACGAACGACTTCTACACCCACTTACTACCTCCCATCCGCCGCAGTTTTGCTACTACCACTTCAGATTCGGGGCAACCGCGAAGAAATGTGCCAAGGATTGTCAGTGGCCAAAAAACGTGTAAGTAGGCCATCCCTTGTGGCAGTGGCCTCCCATGTTTCTAATCTTTTCTTTTTACAGGATGCAGGAACGGGCGTGCGATTTTTGGTAGACACGGGTTCTTGTCGTTCTCTTTTGCCAAGGAAACTCTTCAAGGCACGACGTAGTCTGTCTACATCTGCCGACGTCCGCTTGGTAGCTGCCAACGGATCTGCGATACCCACCTACGGTTACGAGAACCTCACATTATCGTTCGGAAACGGTAAATTCAATTGGAAGTTTCTCGTTGCTGACGTCACAATGCCAATCCTCAGTGCGGATTTCCTCTCTCATTTCCACCTTCTGGTCGATGTCGCCCAATGACGATTGGTCAACGCAGACTCGTACTTGTCGACACCTCTTCAACCCGCCCCCTCTAACCTCGCTCTCCACATCAGCGCACCCACGGATGCGTACGCCCACCTCCTCACGTCGTACCCGGAAGTTTTCCGTCCAGAACTTCGCCAAACGCCCACGGTTCCTGCCAAGCACGGTATTTATCACCATATCAAGACGACGGGACCCCAGTCTTCGCAAAATTCAGACGTCTGGCACCGGAACGATTGGCAGCCGCCAAACAGACGTTCGCCGAAATGGAGAAAATGGGTCTTTGCCAAAAGGCCTCCAGCCCATGGTCGTCACCCTTACACATCGTTCTGAAGAAAGACGGCTCCCTCCGTCCGTGCGGGGATTACAGGCGCCTGAACATGCAAACAGAACCGGATCACTACCCCCTCCCAAACATTGCCGATGTGACCTCCTACCTGCACAAAGCGAAGGTTTTCTCTACGCTCGACCTCCTGAAGGGGTATTATCAGGTGCCTATGAACCTAGAAGACATTCCCAAGACCGCCATCACCACTCCGTTTGGTACATACACCTTCAATTACTCCTGTTTTGGCCTTCGTAATGCTGGGGCAACGTTTCAACGTCTCATGGATGGCATCTTAGGGGACCTCCCTTTCTGTGTATGTTATGTGGACGACATACTTGTGTTCTCCTCCTCAAAAGAGGAACACCTCCGTCACCTGCGCATCGTACTCGACCGCCTGCAACAAAACGGCCTTGTAGTCCGGTACGACAAGTGTACCTTTGGCGCCAACGAAGTGTCGTTCTTAGGGCACCGTATCACTCCTGAAGGAGTCCATCCCCTCCCTGAGAAGGTAGCAGCCGTTGAGAACTTCCCCGCGCCCTCGACCGTCAAAGCTCTGCAGGAATTCTTGGGCATGATCAACTATTATCACCGTTTTCTGCCAGTCATTGCCGCCACTCTTGCTCCCCTCTACGCCTCCCTCAAGGGCAAGCCAAAGGACCTGAAGTGGGGTCCCCTTCAAGAAGCAGCCTTCTGCAATGCAAAGAAGGCCCTATCAACTGCTGCGGCTCTCACTTTTCCTATCCCACACGCCCCTCTCCTTCTCTCCACCGATGCCAGCGACGTCGCTATTGGTGCAGTACTCGAGCAGGTGGTCAAAGGCTCGCCCCGCCCATTGGCCTTCTTCAGTAGAAAACTGTCCAAGGCAGAATCGGTTTATTCTACCTTCGATCGAGAATTGCTGGTGGTGCACTTGGCTGTCCGTCACTTTCGCCATTTCTTAGAAGGTACGCCCTTCGTCATTCGCACAGACCACATGCCTCTGGTGCACGCCTTCACTCGACAGTCTGACGCCTGGTCCGCCCGTCAACGCCGACATCTCTCCGCCGTGGCTGAATACAATTGCACCCTCTAATACGTCCCTGGGAAAATGAATCCCGTTGCCGATGCCCTGTCAAGAAACACGTTGGCTGCCGTTCAACTGGGATTGGATTACAACGCCCTGGCTGAAGCCCAACGACAGGATCCAGAGTATCAAGCTTGTAGGACATCCTGCACGTCCCTCCGTTGGGAAGAATTTCCCCTCGAAGACTCCAACACCACCCTCCTCTGTGACGTCAGTACTGGTAGACCGCGACCTTGGATTCCTGCTCCCATGCGCCGACAGGTGTTTGATTTCATTCACGGCCTTTCACATCCCTCGTGCCGTTCTACTGCACAGCTGCTGAAGGCAAAGTTCATTTGGCACGGCATTTCTAAGGATGCTAAGGATTGGGTCCGCGCCTGTACTTCTTGCCAAACTTCCAAAGTACATCGACACACGGATTCAGGAGTGGGCACCTTTCCTCAACCTCAGCGTCGTTTCGCACACATTCACGTCGACGTTGTAGGCCCTCTACCCACATCACAAGGACATCGTTACCTGTTTACCGTCATCGACCGCTCCACTCGTTGGCGTGAAGCCATTCCCATGGAAACCGCAACGTCCGCCTCATGTACATCTGCCTTACTCTCTGGATGGATTTCAAGATTCGGTATCCCTGAGCATATTACTTCTGACAGGGGAACCACTTTCACCTCTCAATTGTGGACGTCATTAGCGAATCTCCTGGGCATCACCCTACATCAGACAACGGCCTACAACCCCGCTGCCAATGGAATGGTTGAACGTTTTCATCGCACCCTCAAAGCAGCTTTGATGTCCCGCTGCAAGGATTGCAACTGGTTTACTCAACTTCCCAGGGTCCTCCTGGGACTAAGGACCACTCCTAAAGACGCCCTCGACGTCTCGGCAGCTGAAATGGTGTATGGCGACCCGTTGGTCGTCCCTGCCGAATTTTTTCCTTCTACAACCTCCTCCGACGATCTCCAGCGCATACGTCACGTCGTGGGAAAATTTACTCCGTGCCGCCAGACTTACAAGCCCCCAGCGAAGCATCACATACCAACGGACTTGCACTCTGCAACGCACGTCTTCCTGCGCAACAACACTAGCAAGCCACCACTAACGCCCCCTTACACGGGCCCTTTCCTTGTGATCCGACGCAGTCCGAAAGCATTCCTACTAAACATACGGGGCAAAGAAGACTGGGTCTCCATTGTTCGTCTAAAACCTGCTTATCTTCTGCCAGATGACTCGCCTACAGTTTGCCTCTCTAGATCAGGGCGCCCTATTTAACATGTACAGTATGTCATTTTTAGGGGGGGAGCCATGTACCAACCGTGTGGCACACAATTGTACATAATTATTTTGTATATATTATGCTTGTATCTGCGCTCTTCCCTCGCACTAAAAAGAACCTGAATGATCATGTCTCCGTTTTGCTCTGTAACATTGTCTGTCTCTCGAACAGGTCATGTCCTGTTGCCTTGAGGTTTTGTATATAAAGAAGAGTGTTCCTTAATAAACTCAGTTGATTGCATCCTGCCTTTGAGTTCACAACTCCTCTCTCGGCCCGTCACAATAACCTCCTTTTCCCGAACATTCGATATCTTTTTTCAGAGAAAATCTCTAAAATGTGTAGAGATATGCAGTCACCAAAATAATCGATTTTCATTCAATTGAGAGTTGTGATATCAACACTGAAAATGTAGAGATTAATACCAAAAATCAGCTCTGTAAGAGTCGAGCTTGACTTACTGGTGTGGTTAATCTCCTCCTTTTGATAATAATAAATAATACCGAAAACAAGATACTGTATAATTCCTTCTTTTAAGAATAATAAATAATACCGAAAACAAGGTATTGTATAATTCCTCCTTTTAAGAATAATAAATAATACCGAAAACAAGATGATTCCGAGATGTGTCCCAACACCCTCAGTTACTAGTTTCTTCAACGGCTTCGCAGTGGAGGATCTCCATCTTAATCGTTTTCAAAAGCAAGATTCAACAGCAATCTCGGTATTGCTGGCTTTAATGCAACTTCACTTCGGACTCCAGTCAGAATGGGATTTACTTCGAATTGCGATGATCACGACAAATCCCCTCTTGCGAGAAGCCTGGAATACATTAGCGCCAATGTAATAACACTCACGTGATTTCCTTCTGGGGAGATATGTGCTTTAATTCACTATTTTAGAAATTCCCCCAACAACTTATTCTTGAGAGTTACATAATATTATCTTTAAACACTGACGTCTTTGTTAAGCATTATGTAGTGTACGCGACCCGTTAAAAATGGCGGATAAATATTTGAATAGATATGCACAAAAAGAGATTCAACACTTACCACCCCCTCCCCTTTTCCAAATTACACCCCGCTGATTCGGCAATTTGTGGGATATTGTAGTTTTCAAGTGTACCTCTCGAAGTAACCCCTCACCAGGGTATGACTACTCCTCCCCCCGCCGTTTAGCGTAACAAGATATATATATATATATATATATATATATATATATATATATATATATATATATATATATATAAATATATATATGCATATATATATACATACATATATATATAAATATATATATATATATATATATATATATATACTAAACCAGACACTTACTCTTTATTATATAGGGGAGGATACTGCATATGATTAAAAATTTATTTGAAAGCATAATAAAATATCGATGTCAGGAAATTGGAATATAACCGTTATGATATACATTTCTATCCAAAATAATAGACGATGGAGTTTAATTACATATTCTGGTAATTATATATTTTAATTTCTCGCCTAATACATGCACCATATATTTTTGAAAATCATTGCTGGTGCAAACCACTCGTTTTCGTGTTATATCAAAAACCCATATAAAAATTATGGGAGCTCCATGTGGAAAACCTGGATTTTTGGGTGAAAGAAAATTCCCCCAACGTGTGTATTACACCATGCACTAATAGAATATATGCATAAATCACTCCAAAACCAGTTGAAAAATACAGAGTTCATGTGCTTCATGGGAAACCAGGGAAATGGCCTATTGGGTGGGAGAGGGAAACCAGGATATGCCAAAACCTAACCACACCCATCTAAAATAACCTAGGTGGCCGTTAACACACTTCCATAAAATACCTTTGAAACTGGATTGTATTTTGGTGATTAGACACGAGAGCTATTTAGTGAGGGTCTTATAAGTCTCATAATCATATAGATAGATTGGACTCTGTGGTCCTCTTCACTTGGCAGCAGTCACCGGTTAGGAGGAAAGCCAGTTTCAGTGACAATTGCAGATATGTTTATTTGACGAAATAGGAGGCATATCATATTTAGAAAAAGGAATATTTCTGATTTCACGTGGAACAATTATATCGAACTAGAATTATACCTATGAAAATTAATTCAACTTGGCCATAAAAGAAACCTCTTCCGGTAGAACGATCCAGATATATGAGCTTTTTATGTAGACTAAACAGTTCTTCCACTTCCAAATCTATTCACCATTGACAGAAAGCAGAAAAAAAAGAGACATTCCATCTGCGTCAATCAGGTTATTTAGAGCTACAGTTACTAGCTGTTCGGTTCCTTGAAATTAAGAATATATATATTTATTTTAATTTATCCATTAAAAAAAAATCAATATTAATATCATTATTGTAAGCCCAGCCACAATCCTAGTTTAAAGTACAGCATGCTACAAGACAAAGGATCGTATTAAGAAAAGCAGCCCGAAGCATAAAAGAAACAGCAAGGGAATAACGAAAACTAAAATATATAAAGATGAATAACAATATTGAATGAGATATTGACAGATGAAATGTGACATGTTAACATGCTCAACTAAAAGAGCATTTGCATCAAGTTTAAATATTCAGAAATTCCACTGATTAATCTATTTAACATAATTTAGAAGTGGTACATATTTACAAATAATCTTTGAAATCTATAATTAAAATAAGTTAATGATAATAAGAGAACAAAGATATATAATAAAACAGATATGCTACTAGCCGTCATTGTTAATGAACTATACAAAAATCACATGAGCCTAAAGAAACTGCTAATTGTAAAATGCAGAACTATGCAATTCTCTTAACGAAAAACTTGCATTGGAGCACAAAAGCATAAGTTTCATTTTATACAGTAAGATGAGTCTTTTTACTTTACTACATAGCCCAGCGCATTAAGCGCCCAAGTGCAACTGGAGAAAACTCTGCAGTTACAGCATAAAGTAAAGTTAGAAGAGACTGGACAGCAGGAAGGAATAGAGGAAGTGGTAGCAGTGGTAAAGTGGGATATAAAACAAACGCAGCAAGGGGTTGAAGGAACCCTGCAAAGATCCTCAAGTATTGCCTACAATACACTGCGTGAGGCACTAACCCCCTTCGGGGCTATTTCTCAAAGCTCATCTGCCGGAATACCTTCGTAAAATGTAGTTAACATTGTCATTTTAGGGGTGCGTTTTATATATATATATATATATATATATATATATATATATATATATATATATATATATGTATATATATATATATATATATATATATATATATATATACTGTATATGAATATACATTTATATATATATATATATATATATTACAACAACATAACAACATGTTTATACATATATATAATATATAGAGCGCATATACTGTCTATACTGTACACCAACACACACACACACATATATATATATATATAAATATATACTGTATGTATATATATATATATATATATATATATATATATATATATTTATACATATATATCCTGCATTAACATACATACACACATACATATACATATAAATATGTGTATATATATATATACATTACACACACACACACACACACATATATATATATATATATATATATATATATATATATATATATTATAAAAACAAACCATAAGGACAGCGGATGGATGAATGGATCAAATTAGGACTCCAAGTTGAAACACCTCATGAAAAGCAATAAAGTTGAGCGCCATAGGGTAATGAACCATATAATTCATCTCATTAAGAACAAAAATCACATATATACAAATCAGTTATTAAGCTATAAAAAAGTTAAAAAACTATGGAGGACCTCGCCGAGGATAAGAAATAAATAAAAATAAAAAATAAACCACAACTTTTCATTCTGAAAAGAAAGTTTAACTGTATACCGGTACTGCGAGAAGTTAACTCAGGGATGACAGCCGAATTTCAAAATATGTCCTCAGGGTACGACATCCCGAGTCAAGAGTTTAGAAAATAGTCTTTATCGATAGCATAAAGTCTCGCAGTGTTGGTTGGTGACGGCGATATCAGATGCCAGACTATTACGCGGGTGACATATGGACTCGACAGGGTCTCCCAGATTCAATGGAAAATGTTCCGATAAACAGGACGTCTCGGCAAACACGCGCATGCGTGATCATTTGCACGCACGCACACACACACACACACACACACACACACAAGAATTACAAAAAGTTAGAAGACAAGAGATGGATTTAGTGTTTAAATCTGACCAAAATACAGAATAACTTTGGTGAACGTTTGCTTTTATTAGGTGTCTTCGTGAATTCATGCATAAAATAGGAATAGTAAAAGTTGCAATTGTGAATACACTATATGTTAAGTATAAAATATTCATGCCAATATATAATGATGTATATTTAATTTAAATTTTAATAATTGTTTGAATGTATATTTCCTAATAAAAAAAGTAAAATACGAACGCATTAGGAGCAGGAACAAGGTCAAATCAGCGATACCAAATATTACCAATCCATTACTTGGATATTTCTGTTTTTGCGGGGCTCCTTTATTCATGCAACGTTATAAGCTAATCAATTCCTAATATTTCTAATATATTTTGTAATCATCAACATCCACAGGATGAATAATTGTATAAAAACGTGATATTGCTTAACAACAAATGTCAGTCAACCATTTGGCAACTAGGACTAAGGTGTATAACTATAGAAATTATCATTTTTTTAAAAAATTGAATCTTACCTTAAAGTTCATCAGTCTCCTTCTCCTATCTTTGATTAACGACTCAATTTATCCCCTATCTATCTATCTATTTTAATGTTGTTATTTTTCTTAAAATAGTTTATTTTATTGTTCATTGCTTCTCTTGTATTTCATTTATTTCCATGTCTTGTTTCCTCACGGATATTTTTCCTGTTGGACCCTTTGAGCATGTATCATCCTGGTTTTCCAACTAGGGTTGTAGCTTGTAGCTTAGCTAATAATAATAATAATAATAATAATAATAATAATAATAATAATAAAATAACAACAACAATAATAATAATAATAATAATAATAATAATAATAATAATAATAGCTGCTCTATAAGAGTCCGTGCTTAATCGAAAGACATGGTTTGAGACAAAAAAAATCGTTTTATATCTGATACATAACGAGGATAAACCTTTTAAACCGAATAGTATTACTTAAATATATCTTAGCTTAGGTTGGGAACTGAAAATAACAACAGATAGATTTGGTGGTTTAGCCAATAGTCTATGCGGTTTTGTCACGTCAAACTACACGCAAGAACACCAGTTATAAGTTGTATCGACCCTCAAAAAATATTACAGTTTACCATTTAGTGCAATTTTTTTTCAATTGCTTGAACGATTTAGGTGTCCGTTTTAAACCAAAGTTCTGAGAAACCCATGGCAACTTACAGTTTATTATGAACCGCATAAGGCAATGGATATTGAAAAGGTTTTCTCCGCAGCAAATATATCCTTCATCAACTTATTCTTTTCCTTGTAAATGTAGCCTCTATTCTAGGATCTAGATTATTTATTGAACGCTCATGACTTCCTTCTAAATCTTGCATCCGTTTTCTGTGGTTCCTTCTCTGATGATCTGCGCCATGAGAATAGAAAACGGATTTATATCATCGTACACATTATTATGTGAGTGTCCAAGCAAATGGCTATTGAGTAAAATGAGCATTGATTGGAGTTATCTATTTATTGATATATTTCAGCTTAAACGATTTACTTATTTTGTGAAATCTGTCTCTTTATACTATTGTTATCACGCAGCTAAAAAATATTGCTGAAATATGTTCTTACTAACTGATTCACAAAGTACATGCACAATCATTATCATACTGATAAATTGACTAATAAATGCTATGAAAAGATAATAAAAACCATGGTACTGCATATAAATAAAAGTTCAAGTAGCAATACAAATTAGCTATAACGTATCTTAATATTTCACTTCACAACCAGTTCTTGAACACAATTTTTTTCTTTATTTATTAGTCGTAAAAACACACATTTACGCTGTTGTGGCTGTTAGTACAACTTTGAATCATTAACATAATAGAAATTTTGGTATGCAAAAACATGAGAATAGCCCCATTTAAAGCTGGATTGTATGAGTTATTATTGCCCATATAAAACACCTGAATTTGTAGAAAACGTGAATGTAACACTAGCCTCTTAAATAGCTAATAACCTGCTTTGTAGAGTCTCTTAATATGGATTTGCATACTTATATTGTCTATACAAAAGTCCATTATAAAGCGAAAGTAAATGGCTTTTTTATCAAAATTTGACAATGGTTATATTCATAGAAAAACTAAATAAGTTATTGAACTAGGACTTAAAAGGGTTCCAAGCTCTGCAATAATATGTAATAGTGGCTATTAAAATAGCGGGGAGGGGGTTCAAGTAGCAAGAGAAATGACATTACTCATAATCTTATCGTTACTGCATACTGATCGAACATTATTTAAAGGTCATTCATGAATGGCAGAGGGAAGGCACAGGACAATGTCCTAAAGACTGACCATATATACATATGATCAGTGGCCAAGGCCTCTTTAAATCAAACTAGGACTAGGGAGGGCCAGGCAATGGCTACTGATGACTCAGTAGGTAGACCTCTAGGCTTTCCCAAGAACCAACATCCCTAACTTACAAGGATACTAGAAAATATCGAGCTTGAATGGGTCTTGAACTCCCGTCCAATAGATTATCAGACTAAGTCGTTTCCAATAAGATCACACAGCTCCATGTCTTAAATCTTAAAATATCTTTCCGCATCCTGTTTTTTTAAAATTTTTACAGTTTATTTATGAAATATTTCAATTTTGTTACTGTTCTTAAACTATTTCATTTTAATTGCTAATT
>NC_090768.1:4453412-4455201 GCF_036898095.1 Palaemon carinicauda
GAGAGTTCCCAACAGTAAAAGTAGCCCAGTGAGGAAAGAAATTAAGGAAACAAGGAAATAAATAAACTATATAGGCTATCAGAACTAATAAATATGACATATGACCATGACATATGAATATGACAAGAGGTTTTTACCTTATTCGAATATATAAAAAGTGCCATAATGGACTACCGATTCGAGATCTCATCATATCCCCAGAGTTCAGGAAACTAGTTATTTGATGCTGTGACCTAGTTGTGGAATGATCTTCCTTAAGCGGGTAATTGAATCGGCAGAACTTCAAAAGTTCAAACTTGCAACGAATGGTTTTATGTTGAACAGGCTGACGTAAGTTTCTTTTTATAGTTTATATATAAAATATGTATTATTATTATTATTGTTCTTGAAATTTCTTAGCTTAGCTAATAATAATAATAATAATAATAATAATAATAATAATAATAATAATAATAATAATAATACATACATACATATACCAAAGGCACTTCCCCCAATTTTGGGGGGTAGCCGACATCAACAATGAAACAAAACAAAAAGGGGACCTCTACTCTCTACGTTCCTTCAGCCTAACCAGGGACTCAACCGAGTTCAGCTGGTACTGCTAGGGTGCCACAGCCCAACCTCTCACATTATCCACCACAGATGAAGCTTCATAATGCTGAATCCCCTACTGCTGCTACCTCCGCGGTCATCTAAGGCACCGGAGGAAGCAGCAGGGCCTACCGGAATTGCGTCACAATCGCTCGCCATTCATTCCTATTTCTCGCACGCTCTCTTGCCTCTCTCACATCTATCCTAATAATAATAATAATAATAATAATAATAATAATCATAATAATAATAATAATAATAATAATAATATTTTTCTGGACGTGTAACTGGTGTTTAAAATTTCTGGAGAAAAAGTTAATGCTGCAACGACTTATTTGCTGTTTAAAACAGTTTTTTTTAGCTGCAGGTTTACTACATTTCTCTATACGAATGAACGAATACGAAGTTTCAATGAAACCAATGCGGATATTGCGCTTCAGTGTTAATAAAATAATAATAAAAAACGATGATGATACTACTACTACTACTACTACTACTACTACTACTACTACTACTACTACTACTACTATAATAATAATAATAATAATAATAATGATAAAGAAAAAATAATAATAGCTTCGTTGCATATAATAAACACAAGCTTATACAAAAGTAAATAAACCTAATCAATATCATAACATATCACAATATAAAAGACAATAAAAATAACTCATAAATAAAACGTAAAAACAACTTTCAGATACTTCCCGTTCTGAACACACAGCGTTACTATGCAAGTCCGACCAGGCATGTAACTGACAACACAGCGAGCAGCATTATGAAAATATTGTTCCACTGCACTGACGAAAAAGATATTCTGAGCAACTAATGCCTTTTCAGAGGTCACTTCTCAATTATGCAGACATTAATAATCTAATATGATAATAGAAACAGAGGAAGAAGAAGAAGAAGAAGAAGAAACGGGTATCATTTGAACATCATTTTTATTATCAAACCAACCTATGAGGATTTTTAAATGACGATGTTACAGAAATACAGGAAAGTTCATCCTATGAAGACAGGAGAGAAAATATATATAACTCGATGGAAACTATAATTCAAATTTCGAAGATGATCACTTTATATTTCCTTGTTAAGGAACAAACAACTAAAGGTTGGCTTCGCTGAATATAAAAAAAAAATGACTTGTTCTCTAAAACCTCCTTATTTAATGGCAACTGAAAATTTATTCATC
>NC_090768.1:4455224-4492724 GCF_036898095.1 Palaemon carinicauda
TATGAGAAAAAAAAAAAAAAAAAAATAATAATAATAATAATAACCGGACTAATTTCATTATATTTGGCGTGTTAATGAGAACAATGAAAAACTATAGCTGGTCTACTTTATCTAATGAGGTGTGCAGCTAATCTAGAAATCTCTAATTACAAATGTTAGAATCTGAAAAAGAAACTATTCCATTTATCAATTTGATGTTAAAAATCAGGTAGCCATCTTCACAATCATTTCCCTGTAATGAATATTGAAATCACGAAGCTAATGAAATTGATAATCACTAATGTGCATATGATATTCCATACATGGTAATATACAAAGGAATAAAAAGTTACATTACTAATGACTTACGTATATTCTTGTAATTGTTTTCTCTCTATATAAGCATTTTATAACTTTTTCTTTAAGTTTTAATCATAATAAACAGTTTTTTACAATTATTTCCATTGGCCAGCCAAAAATATCTTAATGTTTAAGAATAATTTGTTCAATTAAACTTTATAAAAAAAAAGTTCTCTAAAAGTGTAAGTAGTAATGATTTAAACTATATAATAGTAAATAAGAAAAAGTACTAAAAATGTGTTCATTATGCAAAAAAAGAGAGAGAGAGAGAGAGAGAGAGAGGAGAGAGAGAGGAGAGAGAGAGAGAGAGAGAGAGAGAGAGAGAGAGAGAGAGAGAGAGAGAGAGAAAGGTATGCTATGGACTTGGTATCTGAAGTTAATTAAGTCAATTTATAATCCGATAAAAAGAACTAACTTTTACCCGTTCCAACGGATAAGTTGTCAAAATTAGTTTTTATGTAATTTAGAACTAGGTTTTGTTTAATACGTAAACGTGTATACCAAATTTGAATATTGAAGGAAATGCCATATAGGAAAAAAATCCTCAATATCTCATGAAATTTAAAGCAATATTTCTTTTTTCACTACCAATCATTTAGTTATCATAATTGAATCGCGAAAACTTTAATGTTCGATGAAAACTATTTACTTTCATAACTATTCCTTCAAAAAGCGAATATTATATTTCTAAAAAACTATGCTATAAAAATATTGCATAAAAATCGAAACAAGTTGAATGGTTTCCACATAAAAGAATATCTTGAGAATCCAAATTGAATCAGCAATGCTTGAATATCCGAAAAACAATGTGCCATTGTAATAGATACCTTTTTCTTTTGCTTCTCTTTTTCCTTTATACATGATGAATGAAAAGAATATATCCAATATTGTGCGGTAGCTGTTGATGATCATAGATAAGAGAGTTCGGAGTCAGACAGTTTAGGCAGAACAGAAACGTTCGTCAGGCAAAGAATTGAAGAACAAAGCTTGTAATGCAAATTTACTTTTAGGGAAACAAATATGGAGTGTGTTTTCCTTTAATTGCACATAAAATTGTCTTACTCAGAACGTCCTTTCAGTATTCTTGTTCATCAATTTATTATGAATACATTTTATTTTTCATGCATTCTACCTTCTTCCGAGTATTGTTCTCCTGCCTGGTCTTCAGGTGCTGATTCTCATCTTAATTTGTTTAAAAAAATAATAATAATAATATAAATGCCTTCTATTAAATTTCTTTTTCTTGATCTGGATATTAATCTTTTGCACTGTCGTTCATGTATTTTTTTTTACATATAAATTTATATGTAGCATAGGATTTTCCCATTGATTCTGAAAATCCTGTTAAATCCTGCACTTAGTGGTAAGAATAAAATTATTTAAAACAGTATTGCCGCCTTCCATCATAGAGCTCAATACTACACTGTATTCGAGAACTTTTATTCCACCTATGATCAAGTTGTGGGATGATATTCCTAATAAGGCAGTTGAAGCTGTGGAACTTTCGAAGTTCAAAATTTCAACGAATGTTTTCATGTTGAACAGGCTGACAAGCGTTACTTTTCATAATTTTTACATGACAAATCTATTTTAAGATATTTGTGTTTTTAATTCATCACTATTCATGTAGTTTATTCTATATTTCCTTTTCTGATCGGGCTATTTTTCCCCGTTGGAAACCTAATGGGTCTTATAACATTTTTCTTGTCAAAAGAGAATTGATAATAATAATAATAATAATAATAATAATAATAATAATAATAATAATAATAATAATAATAATAATAATAATAATAATAATAATAATAATAATAATGTGTAGAGCTGGAGTACAATACCTTTGTTTATGAGTTTGAATTCTCTTCATGAAACACATTAGTTTTTGTTCTTTTTTTCTGCTTCTATGCTCTTTTTGGTGATCTTCAAATCTCCGCTCATAATAATGCTGATATCTTTCTCCTGGCCAACACTCTTATTTCTTTGTCCAGCAGTCAGTATTCTGTTTGAGGGCTACTATCACCTATGTGCGTAGATTTGTATTTCCGACAATTAAAAAGCATTGGCCATTCTTTGGACCATTCACCTAACTTAATTCGAAGCGTGTATGATGAGTTCAGTACCATCTGTGAATTTTGATATTCTACTAGTTATCCTGAATCTATGCAGTTAATGTAAATGAGAGAGAGAGAGAGAGAGAGAGAGAGAGAGAGAGAGAGAGAGAGAGAGAGAGAGAGAGAGAGAGAGAGAGAGAGAGAGAGAGAGAGAGAGATGCATGTGCCCAAGGCCACATCAAATAGAAAATAAAATGTTGAATTGATATGATTTCGTCAACACTGAAGAGGGTCAAGAAGATTATCAATTACTAGGATGAAACCATTCATACGATATTATCTCTCTCTCTCTCTCTCTCTCTCTCTCTCTCTCTCTCTCTCTCTCTCTCTCTCTCTCTCTCTCTCTCTCTCTTGTAATATGATTATTATCCTCGAAATGAAAAGCCTTCTGGGTGTAGCTAATCGTATATCATGAAATTTCTCAATTTAAACTCTACACGTGAGACGAAAATGTTGGGTTGAAAAATTGCAAGAAAAAAATAATAAAAAAAATATATTTATCGTTCTAAGAAATATATGATATTGTTAGGTTATTTTCAATTTTTTTTTTATTATTGTTTGCATTTTCTATATATAGGATTTCTATCTTATCAATTCTTTAAATATTCTCTATGTCGAATTTATAATTCAAAGAACTTAAGGGAATAATAAAATAACCTTCACATTCTTAGTAACACCGGTTCTTAATAATAATAATAATAATAATAATAATAATAATAATAATAATAATAATAATAATAATAATAATGATAATAATAATAATTTTTATTATTATTATTATTATTATTATTATTATTATTATTATTATTATTATTATGATAAAAACGACGTGATCTAGTTTTATCATGAGAAGATTTATTTACTCTATAATTAGAATGAATAGGATAGTATTCAGTAAGAATTATCAAGATATTGTGTATCGTATTAATCAAATTTCAAAAGATATTTGTATCCTCTTGAGAATTGTCAGAGAATAATTGGAGCTAATGAAATGTTAAGTCAGACCTCAAGAAACTTTCTCTCTCTCTCTCTCTCTCTCTCTCTCTCTCTCTCTCTCTCTCTCTCTCTCTCTCTCTCTCTCTCTCTCTCTCTCTCTCTCTCCATACTAATTATCACACGTAAGAACAACTTTCAATTGATCTTTCGCAAATAAGAAGGAAGTATAATGACTTTTTAAGGATTAAATTCATAATTCTAGGTTATCAGAAACCATGTGCCCCTTTGATGATATTTGAAGTTATCTATTACTAGTTAAACAAGTAGGATGCTACATTTTCAATGGGTAAAGCATGGAAAAATAACACCTTAAATGTAACAAATAACTAGAGAAGAGATAAAGTATATTAATACTACTGTATGTAACCTGTCGAAAATTAAGGCTATATTTTTAGATATTTTATGCTCACACACGGATGTGCAACTCCCTCTCAACAGGGTATGACTACTCTTCCCTTGAACCGAGGAACAGGAAGAGATGGGCGTTACCGGAAAAATTGAAATTCATATGTTGGTATACAGTATATATCCAGATAATTGCTCGTTATTAAATAGAAGTGAAACATCAACGTTGAAATATATTATTCATATATAAATAATGCATAGAGACTAATGTAAACATGAAAAAAAAATATATGCAATAATTCTGAATTTATGAAGATCCACTCATTCAACAGCCAATTTAGCTAATTCATTACACACTCTGATCACTGTTGGAATGAAACTTCTGGAATATTGTGTGGCATTGAACCTTATGACTAAAGCCTGCCTGACACTTGCGCGCATTTTTGCCTCGCACTGGCACGCATTGATGCGTGCCAGTGTATATCACTTTGTGGCATGCACTGGGTTTTTCCCGCACTGTTCACGACCAGTTCACGACACGTTCACGCATAGTTCCCGACAAGTTCACGCCATGTTCACGCCATGGCACGAATTGGCACGCCTAGTTCACGACAAGTTCACAACACGTTCACTCATCTTTCCGCATCATTCCGCATCGTTCACGCATTGTTCACGCTAGTTCACGAATTGGCCACTCCATATAAAAACGGGGCTTCTCCAACCCGAGGACATTCTTGGATTGGCTTCAGAAGAGACAACAATGCTTTCTGTCAGAGACACCATTGCATTGAGGAGAAGATACCTATACCTGGCAGCTGCTGTAGCATTTGTTGGAGTGCATCAGAAAAGGCTGGCAAAGGAAAAAGAGAAACAAAAGGCAACCTTACCTTGAAGAAAGATACAAAGGAAAGTGTGGGTCAGGGAATGGTTAACCAGAAGGCAGTCGTTTGGACACTATGACAGTCTATTGACTGAACTCAACAAGGAAGATTCAAGGGGTTACAAAAATTACCTCAGAATCACACCTGACCTGTTTCAAGAGATGGTTGAGAAGTTATCCCCGCACCTCCTGAAGCAGTCCACCTTCATGAGGGAACCGCTTCAAGTTGGACTCAAGCTTGCTGTGACCCTCCGCTTTTTAGCCACTGGAAATTCCTATCAAAGTCTGCAGTACAGCTTCAGAGTTGAAGCAAACAAAAATTGTAGTACCTCCATGAGCTGTATAGTTGTTCCATTTTGTTAATAAAAGAAACGTATCTTTTTCGTTTTTTTTTTTTGTTGCCCTTTATTTTTGTTTCAATAAGAAAGCATTTGATTTACATATAAATAGCAGACTTAAAATATATACAAGTATTAAGAAAGCATTTTATTTTAACATCAAAAGCAGCAAACATGAAAAGTTTTTAGTCTGTTGATTTTAAGGTAATAGAAAAAAAAAGTGTGTTGAAATAAGAAATCATTTTATTTTTACATTAAAACAGCAAACAGAAAAAAATTGTTTAGCTCTTCATTTTAAGGTAATAAAGAAGATTAAGTATGTTGATGAAATAAAACATAATTTTATTTGTACATTCAAACAGCAAACTTAAAAATTTCTTGGGTTTATTTTTCAGTTCATTTTTATTTAAAACAAAAGTTTTGGCTCTTGATTGGTAATAGAGGAAAATAAGTGTGTGCCTGAAATAAGACATAATTTTATTTTTACATTTAAACAGCAAATATAAACAATTATTAGGTTTATATTTTTCTTTCCTTTTCATTATTTTTTTCGTTTCCTTTTTGTCTCTTCATTATAAAGTTATAGAAATAGTTTGAAATAAGATATCATTTTTTTTTCACATTAAAACAGCAAATATAAAAATTTATTAGGTTTATTTTTCTTTCCTTTTCATTAATTTTTTCGTTTCCTTTTTGTTTCTCTTCATTATAAAGTTATAGAAATAGTTTGAAATAAGATATAATTTTTTTTCACATTAAAACAGCAAATATGAAAATTTATTAGGTTTATTTTTATTTCCTTTTCATTAATTTTTTCGTTTCCTTTTTGTTTCTCTTCATTATAAAGTTATAGAAATAGTTTGAAATAGGATATAATTATTTTTTCACATTAAAACAGCAAATATAAAAATTTGTTAGGTTTATTTTTCTTTCCTTTTCATTAATTTTTTCGTGTCCTTTTTGTTTCTCTTTATTATAAAGTTATAGAAATAGTTTGAAATAAGATATCATTTTTTTTCACATTAAAACAGCAAATATAAAAATTTATCAGGTTCATTTTTCTTTCCTTTTCATTAATTTTTTCGTTTCCTTTTTGTTTCTCTTCATTATAAAGTCCACGCCACTTCCTACATCGTTCACTCCAGTTCACGCCAGTTCCCGCATTGTTCACTCCAGTTCACGGCAGTTTGCACATCGTTCACGACTATTTTTGGCGTGCCAATGCGTGCCACAAACTTTAATTAAACATTTCAAAGTTCTGGGCACGCATGGCACGCATGCCACGCATCGTTCCCGCACTGTTCACGACAATTTCACGACTTGTTCACGCGAGTTCGCGCATCAATGCGTGCCAGTGCGTGCCACGAATGCCTGCAAGTGTCAGGTACCCTTAAGAGCTTACTTAGTATTACGTAAAGGATGGTTCAGTCTGGGAAGATCTGAATGCAAAGGATGCTTCAAATTATGAAGAAAAAAAAATATATATACACACATATATATATATATATATATATATATATATATATATATATATATATATATATATATATATATATATGTATATATATATATATATATATATATATATATATATATATATATATATATATATATATATATATATATATATATATATATATATATATATATATATATATATATATATATATATATATATATATATATATATATATATATATATATATATATATATATATATATATATATAAGTTGCTTACACAAATTACGAAATGATTATGTGAGAATAATGTCCATATCAAGTATAACGAATCTAATAGATGACAAGATTTTTTTTCAACAACTTAATCTCAAGTTTCTTAGTTTTAGACCAGAGGACAACAATATTCATGTTAGAATTAAAAAAAAAATTCCTGTTATTGTGATCACCAAATCACCCAATTGGCAGTGCAATCAATAATCCCACCTGGAATTCTACACAACCTTCATACAGTTGGGGAGACGTTATCAACGCAGAAAAATACATGGTGAGGAGCAGCTCTTCTATAATTACGCTGGAGTTAAACTTCATCTCACACACTTAATACATTGCAATAATTTTAGCTAGAAGTATCATTGGATTCAGCAGCCATAGGTACATATTCATGAAATGGAATGGCTGTAAAGAGAGTAGCATCCTCTGCATATGCCAAACCGCATAACAATCGTATATAGTATGAAAAAGTAATGGGTAGAGAACATTACCCGTAGGAAGACCAGACATTTAATTGATGTAGTCACTACTACGGTGCCCATCAACAGCTAATGGTTAAAATCTGTTACTTAAAACTTTGATAACAAGAAAAGACTCACCTATTCCCATTTGTTTAATTTTAAAAACATGGGCCTCATGATTAACACGGTCAAAGGCAGCACTGAAATCAAGGCCAATCATACGAACTTCCTGAACACAATCAAGGGATTTCTTTACACCATTAAAAATTGTAAGAAGGGCATCACATGCTCAAACACCTTTGCAAAAGCCAAACTGCAAACTAGGAAACCAATTACCTTCACCATTGTAATGTTGATAAAAGATTAGCATTTAAAGTAAATGACTCGATAAAAAATAAAAAACACTTTATAATTAACTATATAATTGCAGATCACATAAAAGTATAGTATCATTTGTAAAACTAAACTGGACATAAAAATAAGTATATAAAAGCTTTTAACTTCTCTCACTAAGACCATCAAAATCATTAATAAATATAGTACCTCCATTGTGAGCAACAGCCTGTGGTAGCAATTTGACCATATATAAACAAAGCTAATCATCAAAAGTAAAATAACCACAAACACGATTCATAGACAGTTATTGAAATCACTTTTTGAAAAAAATTATCTTTGTATAAATATTTCTATTTCAATTAAGGTAAAGAGACAATCGTTTTCTGATCACAAAGGGGATTCCCTCCATTGTGATAAAAGAGTCATCCCATACTCTAATTTTTTTTCTCTCTCTCTCTCTCTCTCTCTCTCTCTCTCTCTCTCTCTCTCTCTCTCTCTCTCTCTCTCTCGTTGTTCTGTAAACTTGGCATAAAACTCACTAATCAATCGTTTTGTCAGTGTGTTTTTCTCTGCATGCTTGAAGCCTTTAATTTGATGTGTACCGCACATGTTTCATAAGCGTTTGTACACTGTAACTTTATTGACTTTTTTTTTTTCATTTCTCGTTCTTCTCAGCACTGAAAACACAACCGATTTATGCATTCCTTCGATTGCATTAATTTTTGGAACTTATTTAACATTATTGCTCGGAAATGCTTGTATACTAACTCCTTATTTTTTTAATAAAAGTTACTTGTAGTCATTTCGCCTCTGTTAATAACCTCCTTGCACATTGCTGACCCTCGGAGTGTTCATCTCGTCACTGCCCTTTTTTTCATTCGCCGCTACACCCTATCCTCGTTATGATGGCATCCAATGACCCTGACTATGCGACCCCTGCTGTATCTTGAAACGCTTACCCTTTGCTATCAGGGAAGCATTTGCTTGGTTCCACCATACCCAATTTTATTTTCGCATCAAGGGCGTGACTCGCTTAAGCAGCAATGCGGACTTTGTCCTCGTGGCATTTCCTGAGGACACTTTTAAAGAAATCGCTGTCTGTTTTTGTTACCCGAGTGGTGACCCAAAGCATATGACACCCTCAAAAAGTAATTCCTGGAACAATTCGTGCCATTGCTACCCACCCATATAGCCATGCATTTTACGCTCTGTGAACAGCCATAGGGGGACAAAAGGCTTCTATCGCCATCAGAGATAAGACCAGTATCGCTCGCTTTTGTATTGTCTTGCACAGCCCTTTGCTGTTGCCTTACAGATAAGAAAGTGAGTTCTTTCTTGTCTATTATCCAGGATTTTAAAATCATTGCTTAGGTGTGAGCTCCACCTGTTTCCTCTGGACACTTTGCATTGGTTATTCTAGAAGAGATTAGCCATTCGATTTTATTATCTGGAAGGCTGCAACAATTGGTTGTGAAGGAAACACAAGTGTGTGTCTTTCCTTTCTGAATTGTTATGCTATACTATGCATATCCAGTGATACATAGTTCACTTGATACTCATGGAAATTTCTTCTCTTTACAGGAGGACCCTCCGAAGTGCGGAAGTGTTTTCTGCAACGGCCGCAGCAAGAACCTCTGAGGACATGAGTTTTGTAGGAGGCACGCAGAATGCGCTGTCTCCAAGGGTGATCTACAGTATTGGGACCCTCAGGTATGTACCGAGTGCACTAACCTGATTACTGAGGCCTTTGATTCCCCTAGGACGGCGGAATCAATGGATATAGCAAGGAAGAAGCTTCGTACCTGGGTAAGGGGCTTCCAGAAGAATACCTCTGGACCTTATCTTCCAAGTGAGAAGATGAGGGCGTATCTTTTCCCTAGGGCATCAGCTGATGCAGTGATTCCCCAGCCTCAAGAGGAGATCCCCCAAGTTCAGATCCAGGTGGATGCTGAAGTCGCGGTCGCTATGCAAGACATCCAGTTGGATGACAGGATGTCTGACGTGGATGAGCGTCTGGAGGATGACCTCCTGGCAGAAGCCCAGGATGAAGTTCAAGCCCCAGACGTTGTAGAGGAAGAGGTCGACGAGGTGTCGGCTACTCCGGTTCAGATCCCGGAGCCTATTCCCTCAACATCGGCCGCTCTCCCAGTAGAGCTGGGACAGGTCCTCTCCTCCATTGTTGGAATGATCCAACAAATGCAGAAGGAGAACCAGGAAAAGGCGGCTGCAATGTAACTGCGGATGCAGAACCTTGCAGCATCACATGGGCCCCAGAAAAGGCTCAATGTGAAAGACCTTCCCTTGTGCTCAGATGCTAACCCATGGAGGTATGCTGAGCACATGCCGATGACGACTGGAAAGATCGTCATTTCGGATAAGTTGGGTTCAGTTCCCCTAGAGGAGGTGGAATTCTGGCCCAACAAGGCGTCATATCCGGACTGTTATATACGGCTGAGGAAGGAACCAGCTTCAAAGGAGGAGACAGAGCCGAAGGAGGTCATAGTGATGGACCATGCTAAGGCTCAAGCTTTGCTTTCATCATCGATGAAAGAGAGGGGCTTCTCGAACTCAAAGGTAGCTGCATTGAGTAAGAAGCTCCCTTCCTTTGTGTCCTCTCCTGCTAGAGCCTTCCCCTTTTTACAGAAAGGGTTTGCGGCTGTACTAAAAGCAGTTGAGGCCGGCAAGCCTTGCCCCTCCCTGGAGGAGGGTAAACCCTTGTCGCTGGCCCTGCCTATGGACAACAAAGACTGGAAGGACGTCCATCTTACGTTCTCAGTTGGGAAGTTGGAAGCTGATATTGCCGGACGTCAGTTCAGCGAGGACCTCCCTAAGCTGTCTGACTCTCTTTTGCGGAGAGAGTTCGAGACAAAAGAAAGACTGGCTGCCTCAATGTCTCTTCAGACTACTCTTGAGACGATGGCAAGTGACCCCAAGGTCCATGAAATGTTCATGGTAGTGGCCAAGACTCATCTGGCCACAGTGACGAAGGATCTTTTTAGCTTCGTCAAGGCGAGGAGAGCTTGTAGGGAGTTCGTGTTCACCTCGGCGTCGGTGAGGCACGAGCCAAGGAAACTAATCTCCTCCAACATTTGGGGAAAAGACCTTTTCCCTACCGAATTGGTCAAAGAAGTTGTTGATAAGGCCGCCTTGGAGAATAGAAACCTTCTCCAGAAGTGGGGCCTGGCTATCAAAAGAAAGTCTTCCCCGGATGAGGGTCCTCAACCAAAGAGGAAGACTATGAGGACTAGGCTACCGTCTCGGCCAGCCAAGCCTCTTAGACAGCAACAGCAACTGCAATTGCCATTGCCTTCAGTGCCCCAGATGGTGGCACAAACCCCGACCACATTTCAGTGGGTACCCCAGGCCGTGTCGACACAGTCCACGGCATTCACCCCAACGTTCGAAGGGCAGTCTACTTCTTTTCAAGCAAAGCCTAGAGGAGCAGCCAGAGGCTCATCTAGGCGCCCCTCAAGGGGAAGGGGATTCAGGGGTGGTCGCGGTCAGGGAGGCAAGACCTCAGGACGGCAGTCCAAGTGAGATGATGCCGGTAGGAGGGAGACTTCAGAATTTTCGGGATCGGTGGACCTTCGATCCCTGGGCCCACAGCCTACTCAAGAATGGACTGGGCTGGAGCTGGTACAGCACTCCACCCCCGTGCCCTCGGTTTTTCCAACACTCCACCCCCGTTCTGGAGGAGTACGTTCAAGAACTGTTGGAGAAAAAAGTGATCCGAAGGGTGAAGTCCATCAAATTCCAAGGGAGGCTGTTTTGTGTTCCCAAGAAAGACTCGGAAAAGCTCAGAGTCATTCTGGACTTGCCGCCACTCAACAAGTTCATAGTGAATTGCAAATTCAAGATGCTAACACTGCAACAAATAAGGACCTTACTGCCCAAGAGGGCATATTCCGTCTCTATAGACTTGTCAGACGTGTATTGGCACGTTCCAATCAACCGCCGACTCTCCCCCTACCTAGGGTTCAGGCTACAACGAAGACTATACGCCTTCAGAGCCATGCCATTTGGGCTAAATATAGCCCCAAGGATTTTCACGAAGCTTGCGAGCGTAGCTCTCAAACAATTACGCCTAAAGGGAATTCAGGTAGTAGCCTACCTGGACGACTGGCTGGTGTGGGCAGCATCCGAGACAGAATGCTTGCAAGCTTCCAGTCAAGTGATCCAGTTCCTAGAGTACCTAGGCTTCAAGATCAACAGAAAAAAGTCTCGACTTTCTCCATCTCAAAAGTTCCAGTGGCTGGAATCCACTGGGACCTAATGTCACACCGTTTCTCCATCCCGGCGAAGAAAAGGAAGGAGATAGCGGGTTCTGTCAAGAGACTTCTAGATTCCGAAAGGATATCCAGACGCGAACAGGAGAGGGTACTGGGCTCTCTCCAGTTTACTTCGGTGACAGACCCAGTGCTAAGAGCACAGCTAAAGGATGCAACCGGAGTTTGGAGAAGTTATGCATCAAACGCGCGAAGAGATCTGAGAAGACCAGTTCCGCTTCGGCTACGTACTCTTCTCAGGCCTTGGTCCCAAGCCAGACATCTAAAGAAGTCGGTTCTTCTTCAGCCACCTCCCCTGTCGGTGACGATTCACTCAGACGCCTCGAAGGAGGGATGGGGAGGTCACTCTCATCGGAAAAAAGTCCAGGGGACTTGGTCCAAGCTATTCAAGACCTTTCACATAAACTTTCTAGAAGCTATGGCAGTGCTCCTTACCTTAAAGAAAGTCTCCCCGCGTCACTCGATCCACATAAGGTTGGTGATGGACAGCGAGGTAGTTGTGAAATGCTTGAATCGACAAGGATCGAGGTCACCACCTCTCAACCAGGTGATGTTGGCCATCTTCCGATTGGAGGAAAAGAAGAAGTGGTACCTGTCGGCAGTTCACCTTCAAGGAGTCCGCAATGTGACAGCGGACGCTCTATCCAGGTTCACACCGATAGAGTCGGAATGGTCCTTAGACGCAGGATCATTCTCCTTCATTCTGAATCAAGTCCCAGAACTGCAAATAGACCTCTTTGCGACGAAAGACAACAAGAAGTTGCCCCCGTAAGTGTCCCCGTACGAGGACCCCTTAGCGGAAGCAGTGGACGCGATGTCCCTCGACTGGAACAGATGGTCCAGGATTTATCTGTTCCCTCCTCATAACCTTCTGTTGAGGGTCCTCAACAAACTGAGATCCTTCAAGGGGGTAGCGGCAATAGTGGCCCACAAGTGGCCGAAGAACGTGTGGTTCCCCCTGGCATTGGAACTATGGCTGAAGTTTGTACCGCTACCAGATCCAGTTCTGACCCAGCGAGTCCAGAAGTCGACTGTCTGCGCTTCATTACAGAAAACCCGGACCCTGCAACTCATGATTTTCTCTCCCTAGCGGTGAGAAAGCGTTTCGGGATTTCGAAAGCCAGCATAGACTCCCTAGAGGAATATAAGTGCAAATCTACTAGAAGGCAATATGAATCATCTTGGAGAAAATGGGTGGCTTTTGTCAAGGCGAAGAATCCGCAGGAGATCTCGACAGACTTCTGCTTATCTTTCTTCATCCACCTCCATGGTCAAGGGTTGGCAGCTAACACGATTTCAGCGTGTAAGTCTGCTTTGACAAGACCCATTCTATATGCCTTCCAGGTCGACCTAGGCAACGAGATCTTTAATAAAGTTCCGAAAGCCTGTGCTAGGCTCAGACCTTCAGCACCTCCAAAGCCCATTTCATGGTCTTTAGACAAAGTTCTTCATTTCGCTTCTCTG
This sequence comes from Palaemon carinicauda, assembly GCF_036898095.1. Classification (NCBI taxonomy): domain Eukaryota; kingdom Metazoa; phylum Arthropoda; class Malacostraca; order Decapoda; family Palaemonidae; genus Palaemon; species Palaemon carinicauda. The sequence goes on from NC_090768.1 coordinate 4,468,513, forward strand.
TTGAGCAATGAGGAGTGTGCGTTAAAGGATTTGACACAAAAAGTTATTTTCCTATTTGCACTCGCGTCCGGGGCCAGGGTTAGTGAGATTGTAGCCCTCTCGAGAGAGGCAGGTCGTGTTCAGTTCCTGGATGGGGGAGAACTGAACCTGTTTCCGGATCCTACGTTTCTCGCCAAGAATGAGTTACCCACCAACAGGTGGGGTCCCTGGAGAATCTGCCCTCTGAAAGAAGATGCATCTCTATGTCCAGTAGAATGCCTAAAGGTCTATCTTCATAGAACTTCAGACCTAGAGACCTAAGATGTTACCGTTATACATCTTTTCAACTAACTATAAACCATGTTAGAGCTTCCTGCCCCCTACAGGGAAGAGTCCTACTAGACTCTGGAAAAGTCTCGAAGAGTACATATACCTATGTATGAATACCAGGCAAGCTAATATAGTGGTCTCACCCTATATTAAGTAAAGCATAGTTTGTAAAGAACCACTGCGTCAATATGAAATATCGACCAGTTCTCCGCACAATACTTGTATTGGACAAAGGTTTATATCCGCATAGGAGGAAACTTGTAAAACCAATGCAACATAGCTTGCATAAAGGAACAATTCTATTAGAATTATCCCAGATAAGGTACATAGAATGAATGCTCAATTATACCAATAAATTGACACAGATGAAGGAGACGCAAGGTTCTCAAGAACGAGTTTATTGACAGACAATAAATAAACAGGTTAACAACATATATATATATATATATATATATATATATATATATATATATATATATATATATATATATATATATATATATATATATATATATATATATATATATATATATATAAGAAGAGGATAACCCAAAACTTTAAGCATAAGTATGATAGTAAACAGAACTTGTTTATCTGAAAGAAAAAACATTAAATGCCACTTTTAAGATACCGAGGTATCAAAGTCATAAAAGTCTGTATTACAAATCAATCACATTAGCGTTAGAAACGCTCGGCACACATGTCTGCACTTATGCTAGGTTCACCTTTGGAAATGGAACAGTCTACGTGGGCAACTCAGTGCCCTCACTTAGTTTGTAGTACGGTAGGTAACTACACACTCACCCTGGAATTAATTGTCCCAATTAAAACCACTGTTCCTCGCAGAGTTAAACAGTAGGGTTAACGACGCGACCCACTGCTACCACAGATCTCTTTAGTTCCTCTACTTGCTTCGCATAGTGGCGAAAGAACACTCTGGAAGACTTCCAGCCAGTGTATGAACGGCTCAAAATCCATACAATTAAAGAAATTTAACGATGAGGCAACTTTCCTCGGATCGTAACCTGCGGGTGTACTGTCAGGATCCGCTCTGCGAATAAAATATGTGATTTTCGCTCAGAGTTGGTTCAGAGATAAATTTGAGCCTGATGTTTCTCCCCTGAATAGTTGACCACCCTTGAAGTCTGAAGTTCTATGAAGATAGACCTTTAGGCATTCTACTGGACATAGAGATGCATCTTCTTTCAGAGGGCAGATTCTCCAGGGACACCACATGTTGGTGGGTAACTCATTCTTGGCGAGAAACGTAGGATCCGGAAACAGGTTCAGTTCTCCCCCATCCAGGAACTGAACACGACCTGCCTCTCTCGAGAGGGCTACAATCTCACTAACCTTGGCCCCGGACGCGAGTGCAAATAGGAAAATAACTTTTTGTGTCAAATCCTTTAACGCACACTCCTCATTGCTCAACAGAGAAGCGAAATGAAGAACTTTGTCTAAAGACCATGAAATGGGCTTTGGAGGTGCTGAAGGTCTGAGCCTAGCGCAGGCTTTCGGAACTTTATTAAAGATCTCGTTGCCTAGGTCGACCTGAAAGGCATATAGAATGGGTCTTGTCAAAGCAAACTTACACGCTGAAATCGTGTTAGCTGCCAACCCTTGACCATGGAGGTGGATGAAGAAAGATAAGCAGAAGTCTGTCGAGATCTCCTGCGGATTCTTCGCCTTGACAAAGGCCACCCATTTTCTCCAAGATGACTCATATTGCCTTCTAGTAGATTTGCACTTATATTCCTCTAGGAAGTCTATGCTGGCTTTCGAAATCCCGAAACGCTTTCTCACCGCTAGGGAGAGAAAATCATGAGCTGCAGGGTGCGGGTTTTCTGTAATGAAGCGCAGACAGTCGACTTCTGGACTCGCTGGGTCAGAACTGGATCTGGTAGCGGTACAAACTTCAGCCGTAGTTCCAATGCCAGGGGGAACCACACGCTGTTCGGCAACTTGTGGGCCACTATTGCCGCTACCCCCCTTGAAGGATCTCAGTTTGTTGAGGACCCTCAAGAGAAGGTTGTGAGGAGGGAACAAATAAATCCTGGACCATCTGTTCCAGTCGAGGGACATCGCGTCCACTGCTTCCGCTAAGGGGTTCTCGTACGGGGACACGTACGGGGGCAACTTCTTGTTGTCTTTCGTCGCAAAGAGGTCTATCTGCAGTTCTGGGACTTGATTCAGAATGAAGGAGAATGATTCTGCGTCTAAGGACCATTCCGACTCTATCGGTGTGAACCTGGATAGAGCGTCCGCTGTCACATTGCGGACTCCTTGAAGGTGAACTGCCGACAGGTACCACTTCTTCTTTTCCTCCAATCGGAAGATGGCCAACATCACCTGGTTGAGAGGTGGTGACCTCGATCCTTGTCGATTCAAGCATCTCACAACTACCTTGCTGTCCATCACCAACCTTATGTGGATCGAGTGACGCGGGGAGACTTTCTTTAAGGTAAGGAGCACTGCCATAGCTTCTAGAAAGTTTATGTGAAAGGTCTTGAATAGCTTGGACCAAGTCCCCTGGACTTTTTTCCGATGAGAGTGACCTCCCCATCCCTCCTTCGAGGCGTCTGAGTGAATCGTCACCAACGGGGGAGGTGGCTGAAGAAGAACCGACTTCTTTAGATGTCTGGCTTGGGACCAAGGCCTGAGAAGAGTACGTAGCCGAAGCGGAACTGGTCTTCTCAGATCTCTTCGCGCGTGTGATGCATAACTTCTCCAAACTCCGGTTGCATCCTTTAGCTGTGCTCTTAGCACTGGGTCTGTCACCGAAGCAAACTGGAGAGAGCCCAGTACCCTCTCCTGTTCGCATCTGGATATCCTTTCGGAATCTAGAAGTCTCTTGACAGAACCCGCTATCTCCTTCCTTTTCTTCGCCGTGATGGAGAAACGGTGTGACATTAGGTCCCAGTGGATTCCCAGCCACTGGAACTTTTGAGATGGAGAAAGTCGAGACTTTTTTCTGTTGATCTTGAAGCCTAGGTACTCTAGGAACTGGATCACTTGACTGGAAGCTTGCAAGCATTCTGTCTCGGATTCTGCCCACACCAGCCAGTCGTCCAGGTAGGCTACTACCTGAATTCCCTTTAGGCGTAATTGTTTGAGAGCTACGCTCGCAAGCTTCGTGAAAATCCTTGGGGCTATATTTAGCCCGAATGGCATGGCTCTGAAGGCGTATAGTCTTCGTTATAGCCTGAACCCTAGGTAGGGGGAGAGTCGACGGTTGATTGGAACGTGCCAATACGCGTCTGACAAGTCTATAGAGACGGAATATGCCCTCTTGGGCTGTAAGGTCCTTATGTGTTGCAGTGTTAGCATCTTTAATTTGCAATTCATTATGAACTTGTTGAGTGGCGACAAGTCCAGAATGACTCTGAGCTTTTCCGAGTCTTTCTTGGGAACACAAAACAGCCTTCCTTGGAATTTGATGGACTTCACCCTTCGGATCACTTTTTTCTCCAACAGTTCTTGAACGTACTCCTCCAGAACGGGGGTGGAGTGTTGGAAAAACCGAGGGCACGGGGGTGGAGTGCTGTACCAGCTCCAGCCCAGTCCATTCTTGAGTAGGCTGTGGGCCCAGGGATCGAAGGTCCACCGATCCCGAAAATTCTGAAGTCTCCCTCCTACTGGCATCATCTCACTTGGACTGCCGTCCTGAGGTCTTGCCTCCCTGACCGCGACCACCCCTGAATCCCCTTCCCCTTGAGGGGTGCCTAGACGAGCCTCTGGCTGCTCCTCTAGGCTTTGCTCGAAAGGAAGTAGACTGCCCTTCGAACGTTGGGGTGAATGCCGTGGACTGTGTCGACACAGCCTGGGGTACCCACTGAAATGTGGTCGGGGTTTGTGCCACCATCTGGGGCACTGAAGGCAATGGCAATTGCAGTTGCTGTTGCTGTCTAAGAGGCTTGGCTGGCTGAGACGGTAGCCTAGTCCTCATAGTCTTCCTCTTTGGTTGAGGACCCTCATCCGGGGAAGACTTTCTTTTGATAGCCAGGCCCCACTTCTGGAGAAGGTTTCTATTCTCCAAGGCGGCCTTATCAACAACTTCTTTGACCAATTCGGTAGGGAAAAGGTCTTTTCCCCAAATGTTGGAGGAGATTAGTTTCCTTGGCTCGTGCCTCACCGACGCCGAGGTGAACACGAACTCCCTACAAGCTCTCCTCGCCTTGACGAAGCTATAAAGATCCTTCGTCACTGTGGCCAGATGAGTCTTGGCCACTACCATGAACATTTCATGGACCTTTGGGGTCACTTGCCATCGTCTCAAGAGTAGTCTGAAGAGACATTGAGGCAGCCAGTCTTTCTTTTGTCTCGAACTCTCTCCGCAAAAGAGAGTCAGACAGCTTAGGGAGGTCCTCGCCAAACTGACGTCCGGCAATATCAGCCTCCAACTTCCCAACTGAGAACGTAAGATGGACTTCCTTCCAGTCTTTGTTGTCCATAGGCAGGGCCAGCGACAAGGGTTTACCCTCCTCCAGGGAGGGGCAAGGCTTGCCGGCCTCGACTGCTTTTAGTACAGCCGCAAACCCTTTCTGTAAAAAGGGGAAGGCTCTAGCAGGAGAGGACAAAAAGGAAGGGAGCTTCTTACTCAATGCAGCTACCTTTGAGTTCAAGAAGCCCCTCTCTTTCATCGATGATGAAAGCAAAGCTTGAGCCTTAGCATGGTCCATCACTATGACCTCCTTCGGCTCTGTCTCCTCCTTTGAAGCTGGTTCCTTCCTCAGCCGGACATAACAGTCCGGATATGACGCCTTGTTGGGCCAGAATTCCACCTCCTCTAGGGGAACTGAACCCAACTTATCCGAGATGACGATCTTTCCAGTCGTCATCGGCATGTGCTCAGCATACCTCCATGGGTTAGCATCTGAGCACAAGGGAAGGTCTTTCACATTGAGCCTTTTCTGGGGCCCATGTGAAGCTGCAAGGTTCTGCATCCGCAGTTCCATTACAGCCGCCTTTTCCTGGTTCTCCTTCTGCATTTGTTGGATCATTCCAACAATGGAGGAGAGGGCCTGTCTCAGCTCTACTGGGAGACCGGCCGATGTTGAGGGAATAGGCTCCGGGATCTGAACCGGAGTAGCCGACACCTCGTCGACCTCTTCCTCTACAACGTCTGGGGCTTGAACTTCATCCTGGGCTTCTGCCAGGAGGTCTTCCTCCAGACGCTCATCCACGTCAGACATCCTGTCATCCAACTGGATGTCTTGCATAGCGACCGCGACTTCAGCATCCACCTGGATCTGAACTTGGGGGATCTCCTCTTGAGGCTGGGGAATCACTGCATCAGCTGATGCCCTAGGGAAAAGATACGCCCTCATCTTCTCACTTGGAAGATAAGGTCCAGAGGTATTCTTCTGGAAGCCCCTTACCCAGGTACGAAGCTTCTCCCTTGCTATATCCCTTGATTCTGCCGTCCTAGGGGAATCAAAGGCCTCAGTAATCAGGTTAGTGCACACGGTACATACCTGAGGGTCCCAATACTGGAGATCACCCTTGGACACAGCGCATGCTGCGTGCCTCCGACAAAACTCATGTCCGCAGAGGTTCTTGCTGCGGACGTTGCAGAAAACACTTCCGCACTTCGGAGGGTCCTCCTGTAAAGAGAAGAAATTTCCATGAGTATCAAGTGAACTATGTATCACTGGATATGCATAGTATAGCATAACAATTCAGAAAGGAAAGACACACTTGTGTTTCCTTCACAACCAATTGTTGTAGCCTTCCAGATAATAAAATCGAATGGGTAATCTCTTCTAGAATAACCAATGCAAAGTTTCCAGAGGAAACAGGTGGAGCTCACACCTAAGCAATGATTTTGAAATCCTGGATAATAGACAAGAAAGAACTCACTTTCTTATCTGTAAGGCAACAGCAAAGGGCTGTGCAAGACAACACAAAAGTGTTAGAACACACAGTGCTGTACCAATACTTATACTATAGTTTTCTTCTTACAGTATATGTTATACTGAAGAATACTGGTACAGTATAGAAGGTTATGTGCCGGCAAGAGCTTTAAAGTATACTACTTAACAGCTATAAGGCGGCAGAACGCTGGTTCAAATGCATGTGCCGGCCGGCAGTTACTGTCGGCCGGCAACAGCCAATGTCGGCCGGCAATGACTGCCGGCCGGCAACTACACAAGGTAGTGCCCGGCTGCCGGCCACACTCTTGGCGACTGGCAGACAAGGGCTGACATTAGCCGGCCGGCAAAGGTACAAAACCGATGCCAGCCAGCAGCAAGAGAACCAGAGGACTACGACTGCCCGGCTGCCGGCCTCATAGGCCGGCAGCCGGGTCGGGTACAGCACTAGAAGAAAACAGAATGGATGCCAGGATAAGAGCGTACACTACCTCCAAGCCCGGCAATCCAAAAGAGTGCATAAGGAAGGGGAGAATCTAATTCAGGCTTCCTGACCAATGCCGTCTGGTTCTACAGGCAGGCATGGATGAGGGACCAAGGGAGGTCCGAGCAGCACTCAAAGCAGAAGATCCTTGCCGGCCGGCAGCTCTGCCGGCCGGCAAGGGACTGAGTTAATTCCACATCCTAACCTATCCTAGGTCCAGATGTAGAATGACATACAGTACTGTAATGGCTAGGCCATTACGGAGATAGAGGGGGAAGGGACAAAAGAGGGTCCTATCAACCTTGCTTTAGTGAAGGATCACCCGCAGCCAAGAAAGCTCATCTTAGCCTAAGGGGGATCCAAGGAGGGAGGCCAGCAATACTTGCCAGCTCCCAGAGAACCAAAGCAAGGAAGGTGTTGCTACTCCCAGGGAAAGAATCTTATCCTCCCCCGAGAACAGCAACAAGGACTAGTCTGGTCGATCACAAAAGAAGGAATCATCTCGTACAGAAACCTTCGGTAGTGACCTAAGGAGGCTCAGCCTCCTGTGTCTGTGTCAGGCCAGCGAGGGAAACTCTACCCCAAGCCAGACGAACACAGACTCAGACTAAAAACTCTGTTGTTCTGTCCCACTCTGAAACCAGACTTACTGGAACAAGACGGTACAGTAACACCCCAGTATAGTTTTATCGAAAGTTAATTCAGATAAACCACTTAGGGATAAGCCCAAGGCTTAAACAGAGGGAAAGGGATTGCATAACTTCTCCGAAGAAAAGAAAGCAACCGGGGAGTATGAGAAAGTATACTAAGGCTCCATAAGCAACTTAGTCTAGGCACCCAGAGAATCGATTACCTAAATCACCGAAACTCACTCGTATACTATCTTGGAAATATTCAACATAATCTTAAATGTATAAAAAACAGCCTAAAGCTTCAATAAAATTTTAATACACTCGGAAAACCAAAATCATGCAGAAAGTACTAGGACCAAACGACTAGGCTACATGGCCTAGCGTAGGCCAGAGTTGGCGAATACTTCGCCAAAATAATACTAAAGCACGAAAGGAAATCCTATGTAACGCTAAATAGCTAAAATTTATTAAAGCAAAACAACCGGGAATGTCGCTCTGGCTAACTAAACTTATACCTAGCGAGCGACAGCGTCCATGACGCCTCCGGTAGGCAACGGCTCTTGTAACAAAGATTAATCCTATTAATCACTTAAAAATTTACCAAGAGCCTACATTTATACATAAAAGAAATGGTACTCAACAGTTCAGAGGCCGACGAAGTTGGAGAAGCCATAAAAAGCTGAATAAATCCAAGATTTGCGAGAAACACGGGAAAAAACACCGAGTTGTTAAGCTACGCAAAAAGGAATACAGATGGCGCCAGGATTGGCGCCAGGCACGCTTACGAAACTGGAGAATAGGGAGCCTTGGGAGCGGCTCCCCCTTTTTCTTTCCCGTTTTCGTTTCTTGCCAATTGACCCCTCGATACGTAATCTCTGTTTGGGGTGCAGATTGCCATGTGGCGTGTCAAGAATACGTCCTCTGATATGTCGCGATATCCCTTTCATGAGGGATATTCGCTCCAGGAGTTAGAATTCTGGTACCTTAAGGTAAATTCTCTGGGAATATCGCCGTAGTTGTAATATACCCTAGGAAGCTACCCTATAGGAACACCCATCAGGACGACATGGCTTGAGCCCCCCCCCCCCCCCCCCCCCCAAAAAAAAAAAATACATATATATATATATATATATATAATATATATATATATATATATATATAGATATATATATATATATATATATATATATATATATATATATATATATATATATATATATATATATATATATATATATATATATATATATATATATATATATATATATATATATATATATATATATATATATATATCATATGTTTTGGGTATTTATCTTATATACTCTGTTAAGCTGGATGGTATTTTTCGAATGTATTAGGATTAAGAATCATTGTTTTAAGGTTCTGTCTAAGAGCCGAGGTGCTGATAACATACAGGGAAAGTATGTATTGTTAAGAATATTGTCTGTTAGAATGATTAAAGTGTGTGGTCTCTATTGTTGAGACAGCGCCCCAGAGCATGACAATGAAACAATATCAAATAGACTTTGAAGTTGTTCCGTTACTGGAATATAAAAAAAAACTGTATTTATAGTTGCATACTTTTGGTGATGCTGAAAGGACGAGCTTTTAAGAATTAAGAGAAGGTTTACTACCATTCTTGCTAGTAAGGAAGGGGTAGGCGTGTAGCTACCTACCCCTATCACTCGTACAGCTATGACTGTACCCCACTTGCTTTTGGCTCAGATTGAGAACGGTTGTTACCCCTCTCCCTCCTTGCTTTTTTGTATCCCATTATTCTTTTTTACCAACTCTTTTCAGTGTTTTCGGCTCTGCCTACCTGCACTGGTCTTGAGGGCTCCAACTACCATACTTTTATGTTCTCTGAGGACACTGATCCTCAGCCTTTGTCCAGTCCACAGGGGCTAACAGTGTAGTAAGTCTAATAAGTTTAACAATTGCAGAGAGTGATCGGTCACAAGGGGAAGTCTAAGCGGGATTCTTTTTCCTTGGAAGGTTACTTTGAAGCAAAAGAAACCCAAAACTACTTCTTTCGCTTCCCGACCTTCCTCCGAAGCTCCTGTTCGTTTGAGCTCCGGGGAACCATCAAGCAGTATCACTGGCTGTTTAGCACCTAGACAACCTCGGTCCTCCAGTGAGGGAGCTGCCTCTTCTCTAGTCGTTGGCGGGTTCTTGTCATTTTCTCCACTTATTATAGGTTTATTTGTCATTGCGTTTGCAAGGTCCGCCCTACAAGGATGTCCTGCTGCAGCTGCTGCACAGGGGTGTTGGTTTGCAGTGTTCTTTGACTTGGAAGGTAGAGCCTTTGGGCCTTGTCTAGGTCATAGTGCTAAAGAACTGGTCTGCTGCCCTGCCAGCTGACTTTCCTACCTCTTCTGCATCTTCCAACATACCTGAAGATTGCACTTCCCCCATGCTGATCATCCTTTGGGGGAGAGGGAGCAAAGTCCTAGACATGTCTTTCCTGCAAGTGTTTCTCTCTTTCGAAGGAGTTCACTCATAGAGACTCCTCTTCGGAGAACTGCTGCTGCCGCTGACAGTCAGCATGCTGATCCATCGGCCCCCATGGGGCATCTTTGGAGTCATAGACCACACCGTACACACACTCCACCATTCTCGTCCACCTCTTTGCCTTAAAGATGTTACTTCATCTTCGGTGAAGCGGCGCTTCTTTGGCTCATCAGCTACGTCTACGTAGCCCTCATTGGAGGAAGAGCCCTCTCGTCCGACTTCACTTGATTCCCAACCTTTGTGTGCCTCAATACCTTCTCCGCCAAATCTACTGCTTAGTCACTGAAATTTAGTTCACGACTCCCCACAGAAGGATCACTCGAGATCCTTATCTGTAGAGGGTAACCCTTCCAAAGGGCACATCAATCGCCTGCTCATTAATTGCCTGCTCACGATATTCCTAATCAGCGTCCTCCCACCATCCATCGCATACCAACACGTCGATCTCAATGCATCATATCTCCACACATTACTCCCATCGTTCTCCGAAGCAATGTGTATCATTGGAACGGCATTTTCCCGCCTGCATTTCAACAACCCACCTACGGAGGTTCCTACATTAAGCGCTCGTCAGCGCTCACCCAAGCATCAGCACTTGCCTGCATGTCGTCACATGATGCTGCACCAACGCTAACGTGTCAGTGTTCGCCCGCATGACAGCACTCGCCAGCTCATCAGCATTCACCGACGTTTGAGTTTCTCCTGCTCTGCAACGCTTTCAACCGCGTCAGCATTCACAGGGCAACACTCGCCATTGAGTAAACATTCACTGCCGCTTCTGCAAACCAGGGTTGCTCAACGCTCAGAGCCCAAGTCGAAAGATAGAGGCCACCATAATTTTTTGACTTGCAAGAAGTTGCAGAAGGCCTCCAGGACACAGGTAGGTGATCACAGAGGAAAGGAGCAGGAGTGGAAAGGCAGGTCATCACCTTCCAGAACATAGATATTTTCTTCGAGAAAAAGAAGTGTTCCAGTTAGACCACCAGGGAATGAGGAAAGTGGAAATCAAGGGGAATTAAAGTTCCCGAAGTTGCCGGCCCCCAAGGTGAAGCTAACACGTAAAATTTCAGCGCTGAACAAGACTCCTCAAAGGAAGCCTTCAGCTTCCATCCCTTCAGGGATTTATCAGACAGTGCCAGCATCAGCAGAAAGCCATGGTTCAGAGCTGTCGTCACGGTATTGATGCAGGTTTTCTGATCTGCCCTTTCAGTTCATTTCTTGGAAGCCCATGAGAACCTCTCGCAATCTTCGATTCCATTAGAAAAACGGTAAGGGACCACTGAAGAGGAAAAGAGGAGTTACTGTAGTCATTGCTTCGTCGAGGGTGAAGGTGAACTCAGGTAGGACGTCAAGGGCAAGGTCAACCCTTTCTGGTTCGCCTTCCCCCCTTCTCTAGGCTCCTTTCACTACTGCCAAGAGGAGGAATCGGTTCCAGAGTGTCCCCTACCATCTCTAGAAGAGGACCTTCCCCATGACAGGAAGGCCAGGCCATCCTGCCTTCAATGCTGGATATGTAACTTCCTCCCCGTAAGGAGTGAAAGGACTCCAAGATGTTATGCAAGTCCTCTTTGTGGGCCTCCAGACCTGCAAAGGGGGTCAGGACAATCAACCGCCAGAAAATCAACCACGACCAATGCAGTCACGACTACCCGGTGGTGGATGATGGAGACATCACTGCCAGCCCCGCTTCGGAAGGAGAACAGAGAGAGTCGGAACATCCCATCTAGCAAGTTTTAACTCTGATGAGGGCCTTTAACAGGTTGTGTGACCCAGAGATGGCTCCTCAGGAGGGCAATGACATGGACTTAGACCGTGTCCTCAGCACTCAGAAGCCCACCAAGTTAAGTGCAGCCTTGTCCTGATCTCAGGGAGTGAAGAGTGCTCGGAGCATGATCGCCTCTCAGCTCTACGAGTTCTCCTCTTCCCTTCAATCTTCCCTTAGATCAGGCTCATCAGCCAAGCTCCTACTACCTCCTTGGGTTCAGCAGAGGAGGTATTACAAGGTCTTTGACGAGCCTCGACCAGCTCTTCTCCACCATTTCCTAGAAGAACTGACAAAGGGGTCTCTCTAGAGAGACTTTTTGGCCGTGAAATCGAAATCCTTCATCAATGAAAGGTCACGAAGTATGCCATGAAGGCTACTTCATGGCTGACTCTTTGGTTACGATCAATGGGAATCCTGGAACAGACAGAGGATTTTTTTCCAAAGAAAATAGAAGGAAGGCAATTAAAATCCTCCTCCTATCGGGTACCAGAACATTTGAGTTCCAGGCCCACCAAGTGGTGAACTTATGGGATAGCACCATCCTCAAGCTCAGGGACTCAGTATCCAAGAAGTTCCATCAACAAGTCCCTAATGCCGAGATTGCAATGCTCAGGAACTCCTCTCTGAAGAAAGTCCCATCAGGACTCCCTCCTCCATAGGTCCTTAAAGTCCCGACCCTACAGAACACCAGCTCCTCAGCAGTAGAACCAACTGAAGGCCTACACAAGCAAATCAGAAGCAAACAAATAGATGTCAAAGAATCCCTTTCCGACCAAGGACAAGAAAGGGACAAAGTCTTCTTGTGGAGGGACAAATCCTAGTGGGAGTGGCTGTGGCCACAAAAGCTAGGACACCAAGACTGCTGGGTCAGGTGGAATCACTTCGGGGCTGATCCCTAGAGAGTCTTCATGATTTGTTCATGGTATTGCGTCTTGTTCATCTCATTTCTCCCTCCCTTTATCAAAGATCCAGTGACAAGAGAATCATTTGCAATGAGATCAGCAAAAGATCTGGCCCTTCTGGACGAAGTTCAGACAATGTTGGAGAACAGCACTCTCCAAGAAGTCCTTGACGACACCCAAAGCTTCTTTAGTCGAATGTTTTGTGTGAAATAAGGCATCTGGAGGCTGGAGACCAGTCGTAAACCTCTCAACTCAAAATATTTTAGTCAAACAAAATTTGTTCAAAAAGGAGACAGCAGACACGATCATATGAGTGGAAAGGCCACAATACTTGACAGTACTTCATGTGCACTCTGGATCTAAAGGGTGTATACTTCCGGATCCTAATTCATCTGTCTTCAAGGAAGTATCTAAGATTCAGCCTACACAACAGGAAATACCAGTTCAGGGTACTGTCATTCCATCTTTCCTCAACACCCCAAGTCTTCACAAGAGTGTTCGCCCTGGTATTATCCTGGGTTCACACAATCGGCATATATCCTCCATTGACTGGAGGACTGGCTGATCCTAGCAGACTCGGTCACAACCCTTTTCAGCAACGACACAAACTTCTTAGACTTTACAAAGATCTGGGGATCATGGTAAATCTCGAGAAGTCATCCTTGCTTCCTACTCGGAGACTGGTATACCTAGAATTGATTTTAGACAGCAATCTCGACATAGCCTTCCAATCAGACGACAGGATTGGGAGGTTGAGGAAGGATGCGAGACATTTCTAAAGACGAAAAGAACTCCAAACCCAGAAGTGGCTATGTCTTCTCGGGTGCCTATCATCCCTGGCCCGTCTAGTTCTCAACGGCCTCCTCAGGATTCAATCTCTGCAGTGGCGACTAAGGTCTAATTGGAATCAGGCCTTCAATTCCCTGGACATTCTGATCCTCATGGGACCAAAAGAACCGACGGACATCGAGTGTTTGGTGGCAGACGAGAATCAGTGGATGGGTGTACATCTTCTCGTCCTTACCCGGACTTGATACTATTTTCTGACGAATCAAAAAAAGAGGGGGGGGGGGAGTTACTTCCCCACATGAAATCAGGCCTTTGGTCTGAGTCCAAAAAGTACTTTCACATAAATCTCTTAGAGATGAAGGCCATCCCTGCAGCCCTTCAACAATTCCATCAGCTCTTGGCGGCCCACTCATTGGTGGTGATGAGCGACAACACCACAGTAGTGGCTAACATCAATAAACAAGAAGGTACTTTTTTGGAGCACCTGTCCAATCTAGCATTAGATTTACTGAATTGGTTCAAAGTCTCTTCGGTACCGCTATCAGCCTGCTTCATTCCAGGCAAGAAGAATGTGTTTGCGGACAATCTGAGAAGAGCATCTCAGACAGTGGGTACCAAATAGTCTTTGGGTAACCTTGTAGCCAACAAAGTACTAACTTTGTTGGGTTCCCCGACTGTGGATCTATTTGCAGTGGTCCTGAACTTCAGGCTCCCGCTGTACTGCTTGCCAGTACCAGACCCCAAAGGTCTCTGGAAAGATGCATTTCAATAACGGGGGGGGGGGGGGGCATCATTGACGTTTATCCCTTTCCCACGTTCTCTCTGATGAGAAGGGTACTCAACAATACCAAAACATCGATAAACCTCTCAATGACTCTCATAGTTCCGCCTTGGCATCATGTGGAATGGTTTCCTTACCTTCTTCAGCTCCACCGGAGCCTCGAAGAGAACTCCCTTCACAACATGATCTACTCAGACAATCACATGTCAATATCTACCACAAAGTCATAGCTTTACGACTGGAGACTATCCAATATCTCCTTACTCAGAGAGGATTTTCACAAGTTACGAAGAAGATGTCTGTATATCTGCAGATATCCACAGCAGAAGTCTACCAGGCAAAGTGGAACGTCTGTCGTGGATGGTGTCATGCAAAGGGTATCGCTCCAAGAGAACTCCCTCCATAACACGATCTACTCAGACAATCACATGTCAATATCTACCACAAAGTCATAGCTTTACGACTGGAGACTATGCAATATCACCTCGCTCAGAGAGGATTTTCACAACAAGTTACGAAGAGGCTATTTGTATATCTGCTGATATCCACAGCAGCAGTTTACCAGGCAAAGTGGAACGTCTTTTGTGGTTGGTATCATGCAAAGGGTATCTCCTCGCTCGATGCCGCTTTTTCAGTAAATAGCGGAGTTCCTCAGCTTTTTGCAAGAGAATATGTGCCTCTCAGTCTTGGCAGTTGAAGGTTATCACTTGGCCTTTAGCCTCGCCTTCAAACTGAAAGGAAGGGACATCTCCTCATCGCTATAACTTTCCTTATTTATACGGAGTTACGAACTTACCTGTCCCCAGTCGGAAGTGAGATCTCACCCTTGGAATGTGGTTCAGGTTCTCCAGTCTCTAAAGAGGCCTCCCTATATACCATTATGCCAGGTAACAGATCGCCTCCTAACTTGAAAGATGGTGCTCCTATTTGCCTTAGCTTCAGCCAAACGAGTCAGTGAACTTCATGGTCTCTCATACCACATCGCCCATTCAATGGGGTGGAGAGAGATAACGTTCAGTTTTGTCCCTGAGTTTGTTGCCAAGACTCAGAATCCAGGGATGTTGAATCCTAGATTAAGACACTTTAAGATACCAACAGTGATGGAATATGAGCCGATCACACGTGTGATTGATCAATTCCCAAGAGATGGGCATACAGTCGATGGTGTGATCGATTGCACAAATAATTACAAAATCAATAAGTAACTAAGTCACACCATTATAATATTCATCAAGTTAGGTTTATATGGTTAGGTTTGGAAAGGCAAAGCACATTTCAGATGGCATAATTAACTGCATGACACATGGTTGATGAAATGATTGATCGCAAGATACATGAGCAACAATATTAATTTGATAAAAATTACGGCTCTGTTGACCATTACAATAATATTGCTAATAATAAAACCTAATGAATAATGTTAAAAATATCATGCAAAGAAATCCTTAGTAATAAGAATAATAAAACAGCAAGCAAACTTAAACAAGTGTAGTCAAACTCACGTTCAGCCACAAAGTGAAGAGCTTGTAGCAGCTTCCTGTTTTTCTCTTAATTCTATGTTTTACGATAGAAAATTCCAATGTTTAGGCTACTAACACTTGATGTGGTGAGTTGTGAGTCATCAGTACACTCTATTACTGCTTAGCATAGTTACGAGTATCATCAATCCCTAAAATAGCCAATACACTAAATACACAGAAGTTCGAGAGATACTCAAGCACATGCTAAGATGTAAACAAAGGTAGCTGGCAACCGGTTGGTTAACGAGCGTAAAACCTTTCGGCAAAATCCTGTTTTCAGGATGTGTAATGGGAAATCTTTTCTTATTTTATGTTTAATTATGATTATATTAATAATTCAAAATATATTTCTATTATTATAAAGGAAAAAAAAGCAACTGTAAAATATTTACGTTTACGCTACCTTACGGAGTCCCTACTTCACCTATCAGCTGATAGCAACTCAGGTTGGGCGAATAATTTGTGCGATCATAGGTTCCGATTCAGGATGAGCTAGCCATTCTCAGCCGCAAAGTTAAAAATCATATGCACACTCATTACTACTTTCGACCATTTTCTATTTCTCAGATTTTACTCTCCTTTATACCATTCGAAAGAGGATTTATTGGTTGATTGATTCGAGGTTTTCTGGCATCCTGACATGTAAGGCCATTGAGGCCGGCTTGAAAGAGGCGAAATTATGTTATCCAGATATATGATAAGACCAAAAT
This sequence comes from Palaemon carinicauda, assembly GCF_036898095.1. NCBI lineage: Eukaryota > Metazoa > Arthropoda > Malacostraca > Decapoda > Palaemonidae > Palaemon > Palaemon carinicauda. The sequence continues at coordinate 4,484,789 of NC_090768.1, forward strand.
GTGCCGTATGAGATGTTTAAAATCATTATCATCATCATCATCAGTATCATCATCATCATCATCTCTTACGTCTATTGACGCAAATTGCCTCTAAGAGGATTCATTGGCTAAATTAATCAAAGGAAAGCCAGTTCCTTGTAATGCACAGTGGCTATCTAACTAAGGCGAATGACCTCTGCTGGACCACAATAATTCTAGTAACATCATCCACAAGGCATCAGAAGAAGCCGAAAAGACAACGTATCTCTCGCTTCACACTCAATCCGTCACCCTGGTGCGGGTGACTTCATCGAGGTTTAGGGGGCATTTCCTCCACACCAAAAGTTCTCGTTACTCCACCAAATTGGTCATCCGCTTATATAACTGTTGGCAAACATGGATTGCTGAGGTTACCACCTAGCGTTATTATTTTCCAGTGTGTAACTGCAAACTAAATATATTACTAGATTTAAAGGCAGGTTATGGAAAATAAACAGGAAAACGTCATATTATATGCACTATGAAATAAAAAACGAAGGGTAATATAGTAAAATCGTTATGAAAAATATATAATAGATTCGAAGTCTATACAAAAGTCTTAAACAAAATAATGTTAGATGATCCTTAAACTACGATGTATGCAAGTGCTCTGTTATTGTTTTACCGTATATTAACACATAAACTTTAGATGTGGCGAGATAGGAATGTCATGTACATGAAGGAAACATAATAGAATTGTTTTTAGCAAAATACATAACTAGATTAAATCTAGGTGATAAAAATGAGTGAGAGAAATACTTTTCCTTTTTGTTTCAATCAAAATCAGTAGAATGTTTATATTCTTCCTTAATGAAATTATAGTGTATTTCATCAAGATAGATATGAACGCACACACATACATACGTACACACACACACACACACACACACATATATATATATATATATATATATATATATATATATATATATATATATATATATATATGTGTGTGTGTGTGTGTGTGTGTGTGTGTGTGTGTGTGTTAATAACTAACAAAAGAGCGATGAATTGATTGGTGAAAAACATTTTAAAAGTGTAATTAGCGGAAATGAAATTCTTTAATACGTTTCTGACTAGATTGATAAGAAACTGAAATTAGTTGTCATAAAAAAATTAAATAACTAGTGATTATTTTATCATTTGCGTAATACCAAAAGTACATATTAGGATTCTACATAAAAATTATTGTGTATTTAGTAATTTTTGAGCTAAGAATGGTGATAAAACTCAAAAAAATCTAATAGAAAATTAAAATATACATTTTGCAGAGCAAGGAAAATTTTCAGGTGTATGGCATTGGTGATATATTGGAAACATCCCTGCCTGGCTTTCTGCCATTTGGTTCTGCTGGACGGGAGAACAAGCTCCGCTTAAACTCAATAGCTTCTTGAAGCGTCTGCAACATTACCATCCTTGTGACCAAAGGATGCAGTGTTTGTGGGAGCCTATAATCTACCTGCACAGTCTTCAGCAGACATTGCCCGAGCCTCCCTAGTCCTAGTTGGGTTGTAGAGGGACTTCAGCGCTGATCATATGGATATAAAGTTAGTCTCAAGGTCATTGTCACTGTCTCTAGCCTCTGTCATTCAAGACCGGCCTTAAAATCTTTAAGGTCTGTTGTAAGCTTAGGGGTGGGCTCTTCAAGACTTCGTGTGATGCATTTCAAGTATGGATTTATCGTTTTTTTACTTCTTTTTGTCTGTTTCATTAAAATATGATATAAAATGTGTTTCCTCTACTCACTGGAAAATGTTCTACAATTTTCTTTGTGTCCTCTTCCTATCATTATTACAGCCTTATAGGTTTAGAAGGCCAATCATGAATTGCGGAGGCAAGGGACTGTTACATTACCATAGCAGTACAATGGTTTAGATATTGACTATATATACGTATGATCACAACCATAGGCCCCTCTCAACTCAAGCTAGAACCAGAGAGGGCTACGCCATGACTGCTGATGACTCAGCAGGTAGACATAGGCTTTTCCAAAACCCCCATCATTAGTTCAGAAGGAGGGTAAGGTTGTGGGAACTACAAGAAACTATCGAGCTTGAGCGGGACTCGACCCATACTCCAGCAAATCACCGGGACGTGTCTAATAGGCCTCCACAACCCTGATTAACACCCTGTCTGTGTAGTTTCTTGAGTGACCCCCCACCCCCCCCCCCCCCACCCTCAAAAAATGGTATCACTTATATGAACACGATATAAATAGTCTCACACATCTATAAAACCTAAGGTCCCAGAAATATAACTTTCCTCAGTAACTAAATCAATTAACATACAAAGGAATCGTATTTGGGAAGGAGTTATTTTCTTATTGGACGCATTTTCTCCAGCAAACGATTTCAAGTGTAGCTCTGGACTAATCGACAATTTCCGGCAGGTGTTCTAGAGCAATTCTCCAGGGACACTTGGAAGCGATACTATATTCGCCTTGGCGCAGGATTGTGCCCTTTCTGGCAGTACCCTCACGATTAGCAGTAAGGTTAAAGCTCCCTATAAGAGTGTGGGAAATTGATTTTTTATAGTATTTATGCGTATGAATTTCTTTAGATATGTTCTGATTGGAATATTTTTCACATGTTTTGTCCTAAGGATTTTTTTTTTTTTATCATTTGGCTTACACTTTAACTGATAAGCGGTATATATGATTTAGATTGGAGATGCCAAATTATGTTTAAACACAAGGAAATAAAGAAATATGGTAATTTGAATTTGCATTGCAGGATAGAAACTAACTATCTTTTAATCATTCTTTCCAAACTATTTTGTCTGATTATTAGTGTCTTTTCTTTACTGATAAATGGGCATTATCTCTTAGATTGTAGGTCTTATTTTATAAGGAAATATATAATTTTATGTATAAACTGAGGAAACAGTTATTCACTTTAGCTAAAGAAATTTTAATATTTAAGAAAGCTTACATTATATAAGATACAGGTAATTAATAGATTTTATAGCTCGGAAGAAAATGGATCATACATAAATAGCATTGTGAGATGTGCCAGTTAGGTGATAACTGCAAAGCGAGGTACAGGCAACTAACTTATCTCAACGGAGCATGAGTTTATTTAAAACTTGTTGCAAGTAAGAATGGCACAAAAATGTATCATAATGATTCAAGAACATACAGGCTGAAGCAGGTTATCAGTGCAAGCGGAGAGCAATAAGGATAATATATATATAAAAAAACAGCAATACTGTTACAGTGTACGAGCGTGTGTAATACACATGTGGTACATGGCTCTCCACCTAAAAAAGACATACATGTGTAATAGGGTTCCCGGCTCTGGAGAGGTGGGTCCTATTGCAAGAGATATCCAAGTTTGAGGCAATAAATGGAGACCCAGGTTTCTGTATCAATAGAGTGTAGTAAGAACGCCTTTATTGTTCAATGGATGACGAGGAGAGGGCCCGTGTAAGGGGCATTGGCAGTGGCTTGCTGGTGTCGCTGCACAGGAAAATGTGCGAAGCCTTGTGTAAATCTCCTGGCGGCATGTAAGTCTGGCGGCATGGAGTAAATATTTTGACAACATGACGTAGCAGATGGAGATTATCGGAGGAGGTTGCAGATGAAAAAAAATGGTCAAGGACAACCAATAGGTCTCCATACACCATTTCAGCTCTCGAGACATCTAGGATGTCCTTAGGAGTGGTTCTAGGTAAACCAGTTGGAGTCATTGCAGCGGGACCACAAAGCTACTGTAAGAGTGCAGTAAAAAAGGTCAACCATTCCGTTGGCAAAAGGATTGTATATGGTTCTCTGATGTAAGGTGATTTCAAGGAAATTGGCCAATGATATCCACAAGTGAGAGGTGAAATTGGTACCACTATCATAAGTGTGCTAAGAGATACCATATCTCGCAGATGAGGCATATGTACAGGATGCGGATATTTCACTTTCTATGTGAATAGCTTCAGGCCAACGACGTGGAGCTGTCGATGATGTTAAACGGGTAACAATGTCCTTCTGATGTTTGTAGGTGACCTACAACATTGACGCGAATGTGGGCAAAGTGTCATTGAGGTTGAGAAAAGGTGTCCACTCCTGAATCCCTGCGTCGATGTACTTTTGAGGTTTTGCATGAAGTACAGGTGCGAATGCAATCTTTAGCATCTGTAATAATTCCATGCCTAATGAACTTGGTTTTGAGTAGTTGTGCAGAAGAATGGAATGAGGTATGTGAAAGGCCATTACTGAAATCAAACACCTGTCATCGCATGGGAGCAGGTATCCTAGGACTAGGTCTACCAGTACTAATATCATAGAGAAGGGTAGCGTTGTAATCATCCAGAGGGACATCCTCCCAACCAAGGGATTTGTTTGTGGCCTATATGCTTGGTACTCTGGATCTTCTGGTTGAACTTCTGCCATGGCATTTTAATCTAATCTCAGATAAATGGCGGCCAATATGTTTATTGACAGGTCATCGGCAATGGGATTTCCCAGGGGTATATTGAAGGGCGCAATTGTATTCAGCAATGGCTAGGAGGTGTCGACATTGACAGGCGGATCAGACGTTGGACTGTTAAGTGAAGGTGTGCACCAGAGGCATGGTTAAAGGTTCAAGGCTTTAAAGGGTCCTCATAAATGGCAGAGGCAAAGGACAGTGACATGGCCGCATTAAACAGGATAATGTCCTAGAGACTGACCATATTACATATGATAAGCACCTCTCCATCCAAGCTAGAACCAAGGAGATCCTGGCAATGGCTGCTGATGACTCAGCAGATAGACCTATAGGCTCCCCCAAACCCCCAATCCTTACCTCACAAGGAGGGTGAGGTTGCAGCTACTAGAGGAACTTAATGAGATTCAGCGTGACTTAAACCCTAGTCTGACTATCACAAGGCAAGGACACTACCACTAGCGAATGACGAAGGGCATACCTTCCAAGTAGTGGCGTAAGTGACGGACAGCCAAGTGCACCACCAGCAATTCGCAGTCGAAGGTAGAGTAGTTGGATTCCACCTTAGACAGTTTTCTACTGAAGAAGGTCAGTGGTGAGTGGTGGGCCTGATGTTGACCACCTGCTAGAGTACTAATCCAATGTGGATAGAAGAAAACATGCAGGTGGCCCGGGAACAGGGAGATCAGCAGCGGTTGATATGGCATTCTTTGCATTACAGAAGGCCACTTCTTGAAGGGTACCCCACTTTAGTTCTTTTCGCTTGCCCTTGAGGGAGTCTTAGATGGAGGCAAGATCCGTGACGATGGCTTCCAGGAAACGTGGATAATTGTTGATTATTCCAAAGAATTATTGCAATGCTTTGACAGTCAAGGGTATGGGGAAGTTCTGAACGGCTGCTACCTTTTCGTGGAGGGGAGGCATTTCTACAAGAGTGATGCAGTGCCCTAAGTATGACACTTCGCTGGCGCCAAATGTACACTTGTTGTACCGCACTATAAAACTGTTCTCTTGTGGGCAATCAAGTGCGATGAGTAGATGACTGAGGTGTTCCCCATTGAAGGAAGAGAACAGATGTATGTCTTCCACATAATATACACAGAAAGGGAGGTCCCAAAAGATGCCATCCATCAGACATTAAAAAGTGTCCCCAGCATTAAAAAGACCAAAAATATGAGTAATTGAATGTGTATGTACCAAAGGGAGTGGTGATGTCGGTCTTGGGGATGACTTCTGAGGTCATGGGCACCTGATCTATTTTTCATATATTCTTCATGATTGATCTTCAGGAGTTCGAGCATGGAGAAAATCTTCGTTTTGCGCATGTAGGAGGTCTCGTCAACGATGCTTAGGAGAGCAGAGCGATCTAGTTCTGTTTGAATGTTGATGAGCCTGTAATTTCCACACGTATGCTGAGGGCCATCTTTCCCTAGGATGGTGTGTAAGGGGATGATCATGGGATTGAGGCATTTTGGCAAATGGTCATTTCTTCCGTTAAAGCAAAACATATGTTTAGCAGCTGCCAAATGATCCAGCTCCCGAGATCTGTATCGGATAAACTCTGGGGGCCCCACAACCTTGATATGGGGATAAATACCATATTTAGCGGGAACCATGGGAGTTTGATACATCTTTGTACAGCAAAATTACAGGGAACAACGTGACGAGGTGTTCATAAACATCCTTCGTTGTTCTGATCTGGAGAGCAAGGCCGGGGGGGGGGGGGGGGGGTGTCAGGTTGAAGAGGTGTAGAGGAATATGAATATGAGTTGACTAACCAGCTGTGAGTAACATTAACTAGGAGTTGGAAATGTGAGAAGTAGTCCTCACCTAGGATTGGCAGTATGATGTCAGCCATGAGAAAATTCCAGTTATATTTGATGCTTCCAAACGCTAAAATAAAGGTTTCATAACCAAAGGGGGGTATCGCAGATTCACTGGCAGGTACCAGACAGATTTTTGCAGAATAATACAGACTACGCCATGTCCTGGAGAGTGGCATTGGCAGACAATACCGGCAAGCTCCCGTGTCTACCAAATAATGCACACCGGTACCTTTCTCACGTAAGAAGAAAAGATTAGTGACAGGAGGACACCCCTGCAAGCGATGGCCTACTAGCTGGCCACTCATACCCATATACACACTTCTTTGCAGAAGCCCTACATCAAGAGTGGTAGTAACATGAATTTGGCCATTGGGCGTCAGGAAGTGGGTGTAGAGGTCTTTAGTTGGGCCGTGATTGAGTTGTGGGTAGATTTGTTGCCACCCCGACATGGCATGTCACTTTGTCCTACCGTATTCTTGTCAGCTTTGGTCAAGGGTAGGTAGTTGTCCACTTTATTAAGAGTAGAGGCATTAATGTAGGATTTGAAGGTGGGGAAGTGGCTGTTCCTAAGAGTGTTGACTTTGTTCATCTGGTCCATCATGGGCACGAACTACATTGACTCAAAAGGAGAGACGTCTGTGCCAGGTTAAAGGCAAACGATACTGGTCATTTCTCTGAGACCGAGTGAAGTGTTTTGGTTCCCCAACAGTAGTTGAAAAGCCTGAAAAACTTTTGCTATTCGGGCAGCTGTCAACGGTAAGTACTGCTCCAGAATGTATGATTTAAGGGCATCGTATGTTTTTTAGGTCTTCCCTTGCTCGCACAGCCAATCAAATATTTCCGGGAAAGTGTCCTTGGTGATCGCAAAAAGAAAGTAATCTGCTTTGGTGCTTACCTGAGTCCCAGCATTAATGCAAAACTAGACATCAGCACGCTGGAAACAGACAAACGCTTCTCCACTGGCAAAGGACGGTATTTTCAAGGGCATGGTGTTGACAAGAGAGTCTGTGTCTAAGGGCAGCATCATCAAACAGTATGACACAGTAATGAACGGGAAGTCTGGAGGGAGCAGGACAATCTAGTGGTCAACAATGTGCAAGGTGCCAGTAAGGTGATAACTGAGAAGCGACGTGAATGCAACTATCTTTATTACAATGGATCATGAGTCTTATACAACCCAATCCAACAAGAATGGCACAACAATTCAAAGACATTGATTTAAGAATTGTACAAGATTAAACAGGTTATGGGTGAGAGGGGAGAACGATAACGGTAATATAAAAATAAATAAATACTGATACAGTGTACGCACATGTATGATAAACATTCGGTACAGCATCCAATAAGATATAATACGGCCCAAGTTGATTTTTCTTTGTATAATGAGTAATCTAGTTACCATACTTGTGAAAGATATCTCTTTTGGTGGGCCTTAGCTTTTATAGATATATTGACAATATTTATGTCGTGTTTAGTTATTGTTATGATTGACATGAATTATTGTTATATTACTACAATAAGTTTGAATATTTTGAAGGATCATATGATATTGTTATTGTGGATTAAGTGAGTATTTGTTTTTATCCATATAGTTTATAAACAGCATGTTGAGATTTTCCTATGTCTTTTCTATCTTAAGATTCTAATTTGTATATATATATATATATATATATATAT
>NC_090768.1:4497724-4500224 GCF_036898095.1 Palaemon carinicauda
CTGTGGCATATTTTTTCTAAAGTGTAAAAAAGTAATAGAAGAAAACAACCCCTTCGCCTAATTTGGCAATATATTGAGAGCATGGTCTTATAAACAAATAAGATTAATTGTAGTTTACTATACTTTAAAATAATTACTATTACGGTAATATTTTCTTAGGATTGTTATGAATATCATAGATTGTCATATGTTAGCAGTATCTTGCTTACCAGAGCTTATAAAAATAAATAAGATTCTGATCTACTTGTTGCAGTTGCCAGTTGGTGAATTTTGAACGAATTCCTCTGAAATTTGTAACATGACGTTTGACGCTTACTGTTCAGTAGAATGCAGTGTTAGGAAAGACACCCATTAGATCTTTCTGAAAAAAAAAAAAAAAAAAAAAGTATCCAGCACATGTTTTGCTTACCTAAAAGCCTTTCATATTTCTATAGCTTCAGGGTACTATTATCTCTTCATTGGGTATATATGACAGATCCATCTTAATGTTTATTACTAGTTTTGAGGTATTTTACATTGTTATTCATTACTTCCCGCAGTCTGTATAGTTTATTTATTTCCTTATTTCCTTTCCTCACTGGAGCCCTAAGTCTTAAAGCAGAGCATCCTGTTTTTCTAAGTAGGGTTGTAACCTACCCAATAATAATAATGATAATAATAATAATAATAATAATAATAATAATAATAATAATAATAATAATAATAATAATAATAATAATAATAATAATAAGAGATTTCAGACCTCCACCAATAAATATTGTCAATATTTACCTAGGGACATTGCCTCCCACCTTTATAAAATATATTGACTGTACAGGAGATGGTAGAAAGGGCAATGTTGATCAAATTTATGATCTAGAGCCATAACACCACCAAAATTTCATGGTTTCTTCCGATACATAGTATCTATCCATTATTGAAATTTGGTAAAAATCCTATGTATCAATGTGTTTTGATGCACTTCAAAATTGTGGAAAATGCAAATCGGGATCTGGAATCCAGATTCAGTATCGGATCATCTCCAAAATTTAATGGGGTCAAAAATTTCGTTAAAATCCGTTGAATAGCTTGGACGTAGCCTAATTTTGTCTACAGGCACACAGACAAATAACTAAATAAATAAACCGACTCGAAAATATATCCTCATTGGCGGAGGTAATAAAATTCACAAGGAAGGGCATAATGGAATATGAAAAAATAAAAATATAATTTTTTTACAAGATCTTTTTTTATCTACTCTTATAAATATTAGAAAATGGTATAACGTGTGTTTTGTAAATGAAAGATTGAAGAGAATAATAATGCAGTTACCCAATATAACTACATCATAGAAAATATGAACTGTTGTATGATGACGAATTAAAGCTATTAAATCACTTCCTCACACAAAGGCTTCGACTTTTAATTCAACAAATTCTCAACTTACTTTATTATTACCATTATTGTTATTATTAGGATTCCCCATAGGGGAATACTATTGTTTTTGGTAGGATTATTATTATTATTATTCTTTCCACGCGTTTTTTTTTTTCGCAAGAAATCTGAAATAATTATCATAGGTAGCCTATGCTAAGAATATGCCATAGACCCAGTTTAAGTGACCTTGACCTACTTTTCAAGGTCACAGGGGCTTTTAAAGGCAAAATTTATAAAATTTGAAATTGCCATTAGGCCTGAAATATAAGCCGTATGGCTAAGGGTCTTATGGACAATGATACAGAGGTAAATCCCCAGATATTGCCCTACTTTAATGCAAGTAGGTCAAGGTCAAGGTCGCTAATGGCCAAACCTGCTCAAAACAGGTTTGTTTCCGAGATCTCAAAAACCAGAAGGCCCAGAGCCCTGATCTTAGTGGCATATGATGCCCTATATATTTATCTAAGGTTAGCTTAACTCTTGTAGCGACTGCTTAATTACTTTTTTTAATATAGATTTTTAACTATTTTTGACAATGCAGAAATCATTATTATTATTAATACTATCCAAGCTACAACCCTAGTTGGAAAAGCAAGATGCTATAAGCCCAGGGGCTCCAATAGGGAAAAATAGCCCAGTGAGAAAAGAAAATAAGGAAATAAATAAATGAAGAGAAAAAATTAACAGTAAATCATTCTAAAAAAGTAACAACGTCAAAACAGATATGTCATAATATATATAAACTATTAACAACGTCAAAAAAAAATATGTCATATATAAACTATAAAAACACTCATGTCCGCCTAGTCAACAAAAAAGCATTTGCTCCAACTTTGAACTTTTGAAGTTCCACTGATTCAACTACCCGATTAGGAAGATCATTCCACAACTTGGTAACAGCAGGAATAAAACTTCTTGAGTACTGCGTAGTATTGAGCCTCATAATGGAGAAGGCCTGGGTATTAGAATTAACTGCCTGCCTAGTAATACGAACAGGATAGAATTGTCCAGGGAGATCTGAATGTAAAGGATGGTCAGAGTTATGAAAAATCTTATGCAATCGTGACTTTGGCAATTTCTCCAT
>NC_090768.1:4515224-4522724 GCF_036898095.1 Palaemon carinicauda
TATATATATATATATATATATATATCTATTTATCTATGTATCTATCTATCTATCTATATATATATATATATATATATATATATATATATATATTATATATATCGAAAGAGTGTGATTCTGAATCATCAAGTGTGGGGTGCGGCAGAGTAGGTAGAGCTTTTGCGGGGAAGGAGCCATTTTGTTTTAAAGTAATTCAATATCAATTCATCAGTATCTTAATATTTTCAGTAATTATTCCAAATTATAATAACTCTCGATAGACCATTTTGTGATGTTATTTGATATAACATTTTAACAGAAAGGATATTGGCTAGAATAATGAACTTTGGCATAGTTTGTAAATTTTGTCCAGGCTGAAAAACATTACTTATACACAATTTTTGAGTCCAAAAACACTTCATTTTGTTAAGATAGCATATCTACAATTAGTATGTAAGAATTCAGCATATATGGGCAAGTATTTCAGGGAACACTTCGTGTTTCTGTGGGAAGTCAATCCTCAGAGAGCAATTACAAATCATCTTCATATTACTTTAATTCATCCCCTACCTTACATGACGTAAGGTTATATTAGATGTATTTATGACTGTTTGTGTGTCGTAGAGGGCTTTTATCAAAAGATACTGTTTACAATGAGGTAAGAAATTGTGTGCCACCACAATTGAATTCTACTGCATTTTGTAGATTCTACAAAGACAAGTCACTTAATGCTGAGAATATTTGCATGGCATAATCCTTAAGCATTATATATTATAGTTACTGAGTACAAGTTAATAACAATGAGAAAAATCGAGTGAAAGCGGGGCAGATTAGGATGTCTGCATTCACTTATACAAAATGCATTATTGTTTTAATTGTTGCCCTGGTATCCTTAAAGGTGAGCTTTAGAAAATTCATGAAATAGAATCCATTTGAAAGTATCCATCACATTTCATAAACCAATCCTGTCAAAAGGCAAAGAAAACTTTTTTTTTTTTATGGAATTGTTAACAATAATGGTTTTAATGTGAATAACCTCTTTTTTCAAACGGTTTGTTCCTCTACCTAGAATTTTGAAACCTTTTTGAATTGACGTAATTTTTAAAAACAGCTCAATCAAGAATAAACTGATAAAATAATCCCCAGAGCAGATGAACGGGTGTATTTATGAAATTCCATGCAAGAAGTGTAATAAACGATATATTGATCAAAGTGGCATAGCACTAGAAACTCTATTAAAACAGCATAAATATAATGTAAGAATACGAAACATTGCCAGCAGTCTTTTTCAGCATAAAAAAGATTACAACCACACTATTAACTGGAAAGGTGCTGAAGAACTGATATTTTACAAAGATTCTGTTAAAAGAAATATTATTAATACATGTTTAATTAAAACACTAGCTCTAGTATGTACAAGCTGGATGAATTACCAGTAAACAATATTTTTTAACAACTAGCTTCAAAGTAATTTTTAATCTGCTCCTTTTTATCCTGTTTTGAGTCATCAAAGAGGTTTCTTTGCATATTAAATGAATTTTTAAATCATAAGACCATGATTAGGTGTAATAATAACACAAAAGCGCTTGTCAAATCTGTTTCCTCTTTCCTCCCGGCCTGCGGTAATGGCATATATATATATATATATATATATATATATATATATATATATATATATATATATATATATATGTATGTATATATACTGTATATATATATACTGTATATATATATATATATATATATATATATACATATATATATATATACATACATATATATAAATATATATATATATATATATATATATATATATATATATATATATATATATTATATATATATATACATACATATATATACATACATATATATAAATATATATATATATATATATATATATATATATATATATATATATATATATATATATATCTATATATATATATATGTATATATGTATATGTATATATATATATATATATATATATATATATATGTATATATATATATGCAGTATATATATAATATATATATATATATATATATATATATATATATATATATACATATATTTATATATATATATATATCAACTTATCTATCTATCTATATATCTATCTATCTATCTATCTATCTATCTATCTATATATATATATATATATATATATATATATATATATATATATATATATATATATATATATATATATATATATATATATATATATATATATATATATATATATATTCAGTAGAACCTCGGTTTACGAATTTAATTCGTTCCTAATGCGAACTCGTAAACAGAAAAATTCGTATCGCGAAACGAATTTCCCAATAAGAATGTTATAAAATCGAAATAATTAGTTCAACCCATCTACAAAAACCAATTTTCACAAATTTTTCCTTACACATACAGTACTCTACTGTACTCTACACAAAATTATTAAAATATTGCAGTCATTTAATGATGAAAATATGGATATGCATACACAGTAAACCTGAACTTTACCTTAGAGGAGTGTCGCTGCTGGCTTGATGGATACGAGAGGAGGGGAAGGAGGAGGAGGGGGTTACTGCTTGGAGGGAGAATCTCCCTCCATGAGAACTTCAGGAACGTTGACTGGAGTTCTCTCGCGAGAATGGCGTTCACTATCACTGGTTTTGCGTTTGCGAGACTCTTGGTCGTCGTCTTTCACAGTTCTTTTCTCCCCCTTCACAAGATATTTTTCAATAGACTCCTGCTTTTGTCTGTTCTTTAAAATTTTATAGAAGTGACCCACCCCATTATCGACTAAAAAATTTATTGCACGGTCTGTTTCAGCCTTATTCGGGACATTTTCCTCAAGAAAACTTTTCACATCTTCCCACTTCTTTAAAAAATCTTTTATCTCACTCGAAGACAGTGATTTTGCAGTGCCTCCCTCCTCCTCAGATGAGATTTCCTCTATTACCTCTCTTTGCTGCTGCTCGTGCAGGTCCTTCAGCTCCTCGGTGGTCAGCTGCTCCTTATGCTCCTGCAGGAGGTCGTCGATGTCATCCGTGTCTACCTCCAGCCCCATTGCCTTGCCCAAGGACACAATATCCTCGTCAACTGCTTCCTCCTGGTTGGGTTTGAACCCCTCGAAATCCCGTTCTGCAACGGCGTCGGGCCACAGTTTCTTCCAGGCGGAATTGAGGGTTCTCCTGGTGACTCCTTGCCAGGTTTTATCAATTAAAGTCAGGCAGTTGTAGATGGAGTAGTGATCCTTCCAAAACTCTCTGAGGGTAAGGTTGGTGCCCTCTGTTACTTCAAAGCAGCGCTGGAACATAGCTTTGGTATAAAGTTTTTTAAAATCACTTGCTGATCCATGGGCTGGAGTATTGGAGTGGTGTTGGGGGGTAGGAACTTCACCTTAATGAACTTGTATTCCTCCGCTATGTCCTCTTCAATGGCTGGAGGATGGGCAGGAGCATTGTCCATTAACAGCAAGGCTTTGAGTGGGAGGTCCTTCTCCAGGAGGTATCTCTTGACTTCGGGACCAAAAACCTCGTTCATCCACTCAACGAAGAAGATCCTTGTCACCCAAGCCTTCGTATTAGAACGCCACATGACGTGCAACTTTTTCTTCTGCACATTGTTCTTCTTGAAGGCTCGTGGATTCTCCGAGTGATACACCAGGAGAGGTTTAATTTTGCAATCCCCACTGGCGTTGGAACAGAACAGCAGGGTTAGACGGTCTTTCATGGGCTTATGGCCAGGAAGGGCCTTTTCTTCTGCCGTGATATAGGTCCTCCTGGGCATTTTCTTCCAAAAGAGGCCTGTCTCATCGCAATTAAACACCTGTTGGGAAACGTAGTCCTCGGAGTCCACGAGCCTTTTGAACTCTTTCACAAAAGACTCTGCTGCCTTCGTATCGGCGCTGGCCCCCTCGCCATGCCGAACAACACTATGGATACCCTTTCTCTTCTTGAATTTTTCAAACCAACCACGGCTTGCCTTAAAACTTTGTTTTTCTGCTGATGTGCCTGGCTCACTTCTCACCAAGTCCTCAAAAATGGTTCTTGCCTTCTCGCAAATCATGTTCTCATTTACTGAATCTCCTGCGAGCTGCTTTTCATTTAACCACACCATTAATAAATTTTCTACGTCATCAAGAATAGGTGGCCGTTGTTTTGACAAGGACGATACACCTTTAGCTACTTTAGCGGCCTTTATTTCTTCTTTTTTCTTTAATATTGTGCATATCGTCGACTGCGAGCGATTGAAAAAACTAGCAATGTCTTTCACACGCATGCCTTGGTCATGCTTCTCGATGATCTCCTTCTTCATCTCGATCGTTATCATCAGCTTCTTCTTACTGCTTTCCTTCTTCGACATCTTAGGAGCCATTGTCTATCACAATAATACACAGTACAGTACTATAATCACAAATGAGTGAAAAAAAACAAATCACAAACCACGTGTAAAAATCACAAAGAAATCGTCCACGAATTCACTAAGTATGTATGCTATCGAGACGGCGGATACTGAGATAATGAACGAGTGAAGGGGGTAATAAAGGGGTTTAGGGGGTGGTAGGTATGCGTGGGAGGAGTCACGTGACTCCATTGTGAGATGCTGTCGTTAAGTTATTTCCATGAAAAATGCGATCAGGAAGCGCGGCGTTAACACTTTTCCACAAAAAACGGCGCGTGGGAGGGAAATTTAAATTCGTTAACCGATACAATATTCGTTAACCGAGACGAATTTTTCCGAGAAAGTCACTTCGTAAACCGAAAAATTTGTAAGCAGAGTCGTTCGTAAACCGAGGTTCTACTGTATATATATATATATATATATATATATATATATATATATATATATATATATATATATGTGTGTGTGTGTGTGTGTGTGTGTGTGTGTGTGTGTGTGTGTGTGTGTGTGTGTGTGTGGGTGTGTGTGTGAATGAGAGAGAGATTACAAGAGAGGAAGTGAGGAGAGCACGAGATGAAATGAGAGTAGGAAAAGCATCTGGTATGGATGGTGTGAGAGCTGAGATGTTGAAGGAGGGGGGTTCGACTGTACTTCAATGGTTGGTGAGATTGTTTAATATGTGTTTTGTGTTGTCAATGGTACCAGTAGATTGGGTTTGTGCATATATTGTACCACTATATAATGATAAGGGAGATGTGCATGAGTGTTGTAATTCAAGGGGTATTAGTTTGTTGATTGTAGTTGGAAAAGTGTATGGTAGAGTACTGATTAATAGGATTAAGGATAAAAGAGAGAATGCAATCTTAAAAGTACAGGGTGGTTTTAGAAGAGGCAGGGGTTGTATGAATCAGATTTTTACAGTTAGGCAGATATGCGAGAAATATTTAGCAAAAGGTAAGGAGGTGTATGTAGAGTTTATGGATCTGGAGAAAGCATATGATAGAGATGATAGGGAAGCAATGTGGAATGTGATGAGATTATATGGAGTTGGTGGAAGGTTATTGCTTGCAGTTGAAAGTTTCTACAAAGGTAGTAAAGCATGTGTTAGGATACGAAATGAAGTGAGCGATTGGCTTCCGGTGAGAGTCGGGCTGAGACAGGGTTGTGTGATGTTGCCGTGGTTGTTGAACTTGTATGTTGATGGAGTGGTGAGAGAGGTGAATGCTCGAGTGCTTGGACGAGGATTAAAACTGGTAGACGAGAAGGACCATGAATGGGAGGTAAATCAGTTGTTGTTTTCGGATGATACTGTACTGGTGTCAGACACGGAAGAGAAGCTTGGGCAATTAATGACAGAATTTGGAAGGGTGTGTGAGAGAAGGAAGAGTTAATGTGGGTAAGAGTAAGCTTATGAGATTTACAAGAAGGGAAGGTGGTGCGAGGTTGAATGTCATGTTGAATGGAGAGTTACTTGAGGAGGTGGATCATTTTAGGTACTCGGGGTCAGTTGATGCAGCATATGGTGGAGTGGAAGGAGATGTACGCTAGAGAGTGAATGAAAGATGCAGACTGTTGCAGGCAGTTAAGGAAGTAGTAGAAAATAGAGGGTTGGGCATGAATGTAAAGAGAGTTTTGTATGAGAAAGTGATTGTACCAACTGTGATGTATGAATAGGAGTTGTGGGGAATGAATGTGACGGAGAGACAAAAATTGGATGTGTTTGAAATGAAGTTTCTATGGAGTATGGGTGGTATATCTCGAGTAGATAGGGTTAGGAACGAAGTGGTGAGGGCGAGAACGGATGTAAGAAATGAGTTAGCAGCTAGAGTGGATAGGGATATGTTGAGGTGGTTTGGCCATGTTGAGAGAATGGAAAATCGATGTCTGCTAAAGAAGGTGATGAATGTAAGAGTTAATGGGAGAAGTACAAGAGGAAGGGCAAGGTTTGGGTGGATGGATGGAGTGAAAAAAGCTCTGGGTGATAGGAGGAAAGATGTGAGAGAGGCAAAAGAGCGTGCTAGAAATAGGAATGAATGGCGAGTGATTGTGATACAGTTCCGGTAGGCCCTGCTGCTTCCTCTGGTGTCTTAGATGACCGAGGAGGTAGCAGCAGTAGGGGATTCAGCGTTATGAAGCTTCATCTGTGGTGGATAACGGGGGAGGGTGGGCTGTGGCACCCTAGCAGTACCAGCTGAAATCGGTTGAGACCCTTGTCAGGCTGGGAGTAACGTAGAGAGGAGAGGTCCTTTTCTTTGTTTCATTTCTTTGATGTCGGCTACCCCCCAAAATTGGGGGAAGTGCCTTGATATATATATATATATATATATATATATATATATATATATATATATATATATATATATATATATATATATATATATATATATATTATCAAACATTTCCACTTTATTTCAATACAGGATAGATTAGATACCTTTCTCAGGTCAGTAGTAAGTACTGTATAATAAACATGTGATATACGTAATCCCATTCTATTCTCATTCTTACTCCTAATTCATAGCTCTTGAGTACTTTCTTCCTTAATCCCACTTCTTTTCTCTTCTTATCCCTACTATTTCTTTTGCCTTTACCTCCTTCTGTTCCCCATAATCAATTCTGTTTCTTGTTCGTCCTCTCCCTCTTTCACATCCATTTTCTGAATGCAAAGGTTCAATCCACGCTGGTAAGAGATCATGCATCTTTGTTCACTTGAATTGTAGTTACTTTATCGGTCCTTCTACTCGTCGCATATTCATCCCTCTTGCGTCACTTCCCCGTCCCTTTTACAAATGCATGGAATGATTATTCAGTGAAAACAGAGCTCGTGTTTTCCCGTTCTCTCAAAAGACCGTTTCTTCCGTCGAGTTTTTAAATAATCCAGCATCAGAATCCAGCTTTGAAAAATGGTTGGGCAGATACGGTTGTATTTTGCTGTCTTCTTATTTCTTTTATTACATGACCGCGAAGTTCCTTGATTTAAAAATCACCTGGGGAGCAGAAATTTCTCAAATTCTGTTATTGGAAAATTTATCAAGTGCGTGGAAGACATATTGTGTCTTCGGTATTTAATAATGACCTTTCTCTCTCTCTCTCTCTCTCTCTCTCTCTCTCTCTCTCTCTCT
>NC_090768.1:4527724-4536949 GCF_036898095.1 Palaemon carinicauda
TCTTTGTGTGATTTCGCCTGGGGCTCTGATCCCGAGGTCGTTAAGAGAATCCAGACATTAATATATCAAAAATTTATATGGCTTATTTGAATATGAAAAACACGTAAAAATGTGCAAAATTTATCATTAATTGAATGCCAAGTAACAAACTACCAATTAGCTACGATGGTGAAGATGGCTTGATTTCAATTCTAAGTACAAAATACCTGAATTCGACAGGTATAAGTACAGTAGAATTGTCATTGACTTTTATCTTTCTTCGTGGCCAAATGGGTTAGTCACTGTCTATATAAGCTTGCCGACCAGGGTTCGATTCCCGGCCGGAGCCAAGCTCTTGTCTTTGTGTGATTTCGCCTGGGGCTCTGATCCCGAGGTCGTTAAGAGAATCCAGACATTAATATATCAAAAATTTATATGGCTTATTTGAATATGAAAAACACGTAAAAATGTGCAAAATTTATCATTAATTGAATGCCAAGTAACAAACTACCAATTAGCTACGATGGTGAAGATGGCTTGATTTCAATTCTAAGTACAAAATACCTGAATTCGACAGGTATAAGTACACTAGAATTGTCATTGACTTTTATATTTCTTCGTGGCCAAATGGGTTAATCACTGTCTATATAAGCTTGCCGACCAGGGTTCGATTCCCGGCCGGAGCCAAGCTCTTGTCTTTGTGTGATTTCGCCTGGGGCTCTGATCCCGAGGTCGTTAAGAGAATCCAGACATTAATATATCAAAAATTTATATGGCTTATTTGAATATGAAAAACACGTAAAAATGTGCAAAATTTATCATTAATTGAATGCCAAATAACAAACTACCAATTAGCTATGATGGTGAAGATGGGTTGATTTCAATTCTAAGTACAAAATACCTGAATTCGACAGGTATAAGTACAGTAGAATTGTCATTGACTTTTATCTTTCTTCGTGGCCAAATGGGTTAGTCACTGTCTATATAAGCTTGCCGACCAGGGTTCGATTCCCGGCCGGAGCCAAGCTCTTGTCTTTGTGTGATTTCGCCTGGGGCTCTGATCCCGAGGTCGTTAAGAGAATCCAGACATTAATATATCAAAAATTTATATGGCTTATTTGAATATGAAAAACACGTAAAAATGTGCAAAATTTATCATTAATTGAATGCCAAGTAACAAACTACCAATTAGCTACGATGGAGAAGATGGGTTGATTTCAATTCTAAGTACAAAATACCTGAATTCGACAGGTATAAGTACAGTAGAATTGTCATTGACTTTTATCTTTCTTCGTGGCCAAATGGGTTAGTCACTGTCTATATAAGCTTGCCGACCAGGGTTCGATTCCCGGCCGGAGCCAAGCTCTTGTCTTTGTGTGATTTCGCCTGGGGCTCTGATCCCGAGGTCGTTAAGAGAATCCAGACATTAATATATCAAAAATTTATATGGCTTATTTGAATATGAAAAACACGTAAAAATGTGCAAAATTTATCATTAATTGAATGCCAAGTAACAAACTACCAATTAGCTACGATGGTGAAGATGGGTTGATTTCAATTCTAAGTACAAAATACCTGAATTCGACAGGTATAAGTACAGTAGAATTGTCATTGACTTTTATCTTTCTTCGTGGCCAAATGGGTTAGTCACTGTCTATATAAGCTTGCCGACCAGGGTTCGATTCCCGGCCGGAGCCAAGCTCTTGTCTTTGTGTGATTTCGCCTGGGGCTCTGATCCCGAGGTCGTTAAGAGAATCCAGACATTAATATATCAAAAATTTATATGGCTTATTTGAATATGAAAAACACGTAAAAATGTGCAAAATTTATCATTAATTGAATGCCAATTAACAAACTACCAATTAGCTACGATGGTGAAGATGGGTTGATTTCAATTCTAAGTACAAAATACCTGAATTCGACAGGTATAAGTACAGTAGAATTGTCATTGACTTTTATCTTTCTTCGTGGCCAAATGGGTTAGTCACTGTCTATATAAGCTTGCCGACCAGGGTTCGATTCCCGGCCGGAGCCAAGCTCTTGTCTTTGTGTGATTTCGCCTGGGGCTCTGATCCCGAGGTCGTTAAGAGAATCCAGACAATAATATATCAAAAATTTATATGGCTTATTTGAATATGAAAAACACGTAAAAATGTGCAAAATTTATCATTAATTGAATGCCAAGTAACAAACTACCAATTAGCTACGATGGTGAAGATGGGTTGATTTCAATTCTAAGTACAAAATACCTGAATTCGACAGGTATAAGTACAGTAGAATTGTCATTGACTTTTATCTTTCTTCGTGGCCAAATGGGTTAGTCACTGTCTATATAAGCTTGCCGACCAGGGTTCGATTCCCGGCCGGAGCCAAGCTCTTGTCTTTGTGTGATTTCGCCTGGGGCTCTGATCCCGAGGTCGTTAAGAGAATCCAGACATTAATATATCAAAAATTTATATGGCTTATTTGAATATGAAAAACACGTAAAAATGTGCAAAATTTATCATTAATTGAATGCCAATTAACAAACTACCAATTAGCTACGATGGTGAAGATGGGTTGATTTCAATTCTAAGTACAAAATACCTGAATTCGACAGGTATAAGTACAGTAGAATTGTCATTGACTTTTATCTTTCTTCGTGGCCAAATGGGTTAGTCACTGTCTATATAAGCTTGCCGACCAGGGTTCGATTCCCGGCCGGAGCCAAGCTCTTGTCTTTGTGTGATTTCGCCTGGGGCTCTGATCCCGAGGTCGTTAAGAGAATCCAGACATTAATATATCAAAAATTTATATGGCTTATTTGAATATGAAAAACACGTAAAAATGTGCAAAATTTATCATTAATTGAATGCCAAGTAACAAACTACCAATTAGCTACGATGGAGAAGATGGGTTGATTTCAATTCTAAGTACAAAATACCTGAATTCGACAGGTATAAGTACAGTAGAATTGTCATTGACTTTTATCTTTCTTCGTGGCCAAATGGGTTAGTCACTGTCTATATAAGCTTGCCGACCAGGGTTCGATTCCCGGCCGGAGCCAAGCTCTTGTCTTTGTGTGATTTCGCCTGGGGCTCTGATCCCGAGGTCGTTAAGAGAATCCAGACATTAATATATCAAAAATTTATATGGCTTATTTGAATATGAAAAACACGTAAAAATGTGCAAAATTTATCATTAATTGAATGCCAAGTAACAAACTACCAATTAGCTACGATGGTGAAGATGGGTTGATTTCAATTCTAAGTACAAAATACCTGAATTCGACAGGTATAAGTACAGTAGAATTGTCATTGACTTTTATCTTTCTTCGTGGCCAAATGGGTTAGTCACTGTCTATATAAGCTTGCCGACCAGGGTTCGATTCCCGGCCGGAGCCAAGCTCTTGTCTTTGTGTGATTTCGCCTGGGGCTCTGATCCCGAGGTCGTTAAGAGAATCCAGACATTAATATATCAAAAATTTATATGGCTTATTTGAATATGAAAAACACGTAAAAATGTGCAAAATTTATCATTAATTGAATGCCAATTAACAAACTACCAATTAGCTACGATGGTGAAGATGGGTTGATTTCAATTCTAAGTACAAAATACCTGAATTCGACAGGTATAAGTACAGTAGAATTGTCATTGACTTTTATCTTTCTTCGTGGCCAAATGGGTTAGTCACTGTCTATATAAGCTTGCCGACCAGGGTTCGATTCCCGGCCGGAGCCAAGCTCTTGTCTTTGTGTGATTTCGCCTGGGGCTCTGATCCCGAGGTCGTTAAGAGAATCCAGACAATAATATATCAAAAATTTATATGGCTTATTTGAATATGAAAAACACGTAAAAATGTGCAAAATTTATCATTAATTGAATGCCAAGTAACAAACTACCAATTAGCTACGATGGTGAAGATGGGTTGATTTCAATTCTAAGTACAAAATACCTGAATTCGACAGGTATAAGTACAGTAGAATTGTCATTGACTTTTATCTTTCTTCGTGGCCAAATGGGTTAGTCACTGTCTATATAAGCTTGCCGACCAGGGTTCGATTCCCGGCCGGAGCCAAGCTCTTGTCTTTGTGTGATTTCGCCTGGGGCTCTGATCCCGAGGTCGTTAAGAGAATCCAGACATTAATATATCAAAAATTTATATGGCTTATTTGAATATGAAAAACACGTAAAAATGTGCAAAATTTATCATTAATTGAATGCCAATTAACAAACTACCAATTAGCTACGATTATGAAGATGGGTTGATTTCAATTCTAAGTACAAAATACCTGAATTCGACAGGTATAAGTACAGTAGAATTGTCATTGACTTTTATCTTTCTTCGTGGCCAAATGGGTTAGTCACTGTCTATATAAGCTTGCCGACCAGGGTTCGATTCCCGGCCGGAGCCAAGCTCTTGTCTTTGTGTGATTTCGCCTGGGGCTCTGATCCCGAGGTCGTTAAGAGAATCCAGACAATAATATATCAAAAATTTATATGGCTTATTTGAATATGAAAAACACGTAAAAATGTGCAAAATTTATCATTAATTGAATGCCAAGTAACAAACTACCAATTAGCTACGATGGTGAAGATGGGTTGATTTCAATTCTAAGTACAAAATACCTGAATTCGACAGGTATAAGTACAGTGGAATTGTCATTGACTTTTATCTTTCTTCGTGGCCAAATGGGTTAGTCACTGTCTATATAAGCTTGCCGACCAGGGTTCGATTCCCGGCCGGAGCCAAGCTCTTGTCTTTGTGTGATTTCGCCTGGGGCTCTGATCCCGAGGTCGTTAAGAGAATCCAGACATTAATATATCAAAAATTTATATGGCTTATTTGAATATGAAAAACACGTAAAAATGTGCAAAATTTATCATTAATTGAATGCCAAGTAACAAACTACCAATTAGCTACGATGGAGAAGATGGGTTGATTTCAATTCTAAGTACAAAATACCTGAATTCGACAGGTATAAGTACAGTAGAATTGTCATTGACTTTTATCTTTCTTCGTGGCCAAATGGGTTAGTCACTGTCTATATAAGCTTGCCGACCAGGGTTCGATTCCCGGCCGGAGCCAAGCTCTTGTCTTTGTGTGATTTCGCCTGGGGCTCTGATCCCGAGGTCGTTAAGAGAATCCAGACATTAATATATCAAAAATTTATATGGCTTATTTGAATATGAAAAACACGTAAAAATGTGCAAAATTTATCATTAATTGAATGCCAAGTAACAAACTACCAATTAGCTACGATGGTGAAGATGGGTTGATTTCAATTCTAAGTACAAAATACCTGAATTCGACAGGTATAAGTACAGTAGAATTGTCATTGACTTTTATCTTTCTTCGTGGCCAAATGGGTTAGTCACTGTCTATATAAGCTTGCCGACCAGGGTTCGATTCCCGGCCGGAGCCAAGCTCTTGTCTTTGTGTGATTTCGCCTGGGGCTCTGATCCCGAGGTCGTTAAGAGAATCCAGACATTAATATATCAAAAATTTATATGGCTTATTTGATTATGAAAAACACGTAAAAATGTGCAAAATTTATCATTAATTGAATGCCAAGTAACAAACTACCAATTAGCTACGATGGTGAAGATGGGTTGATTTCAATTCTAAGTACAAAATACCTGAATTCGACAGGGATAAGTACAGTAGAATTGTCATTGACTTTTATCTTTCTTCGTGGCCAAATGGGTTAGTCACTGTCTATATAACCTTGCCGACCAGGGTTCGATTCCCGGCCGGAGCCAAGCTCTTGTCTTTGTGTGATTTCGCCTGGGGCTCTGATCCCGAGGTCGTTGAGAGAATGCAGACATTAATATATCAAAAATTTATATGGCTTATTTGAATATGAAAAACACGTAAAAATGTGCAAAATTTATCATTAATTGAATGCCAAGTAACAAACTACCAATTAGCTACGATGGTGAAGATGGGTTGATTTCAATTCTAAGTACAAAATACCTGAAGTCGACAGGTATAAGTACAGTAGAATTGTCATTGACTTTTATCTTTCTTCGTGGCCAAATGGGTTAGTCACTGTCTATATAAGCTTGCCGACCAGGGTTCGATTCCCGGCCGGAGCCAAGCTCTTGTCTTTGTGTGATTTCGCCTGGGGCTCTGATCCCGAGGGCGTTAAGAGAATCCAGACATTAATATATCAAAAATTTTTATGGCTTATTTGAATATGAAAAACACGTAAAAATGTGCAAAATTTATCATTAATTGAATGCCAAGTAACAAACTACCAATTAGCTACGATGGTGAAGATGGGTTGATTTCAATTCTAAGTACAAAATACCTGAATTCGACAGGTATAAGTACAGTAGAATTGTCATTGACTTTTATCTTTCTTCGTGGCCAAATGGGTTAGTCACTGTCTATATAAGCTTGCCGACCAGGGTTCGATTCCCGGCCGGAGCCAAGCTCTTATCTTTGTGTGATTTCGCCTGGGGCTCTGATCCCGAGGTCGTTAAGAGAATCCAGACATTAATATATCAAAAATTTATATGGCTTATTTGAATATGAAAAACACGTAAAAATGTGCAAAATTTATCATTAATTGAATGCCAAGTAACAAACTACCAATTAGCTACGATGGTGAAGATGGGTTGATTTCAATTCTAAGTACAAAATACCTGAATTCGACAGGTATAAGTACAGTAGAATTGTCATTGACTTTTATCTTTCTTCGTGGCCAAATGGGTTAGTCACTGTCTATATAAGCTTGCCGACCAGGGTTCGATTCCCGGCCGGAGCCAAGCTCTTGTCTTTGTGTGATTTCGCCTGGGGCTCTGATCCCGAGGTCGTTAAGAGAATCCAGACAATAATATATCAAAAATTTATATGGCTTATTTGAATATGAAAAACACGTAAAAATGTGCAAAATTTATCATTAATTGAATGCCAAGTAACAAACTACCAATTAGCTACGATGGTGAAGATGGGTTGATTTCAATTCTAAGTACAAAATACCTGAATTCGACAGGTATAAGTACAGTGGATTTGTCATTGACTTTTATCTTTCTTCGTGGCCAAATGGGTTAGTCACTGTCTATATAAGCTTGCCGACCAGGGTTCGATTCCCGGCCGGAGCAAAGCTCTTGTCTTTGTGTGATTTCGCCTGGGGCTCTGATCCCGAGGTCGTTAAGAGAATCCAGACATTAATATATCAAAAATTTATATGGCTTATTTGAATATGAAAAACACGTAAAAATGTGCAAAATTTATCATTAATTGAATGCCAAGTAACAAACTACCAATTAGCTACGATGGAGAAGATGGGTTGATTTCAATTCTAAGTACAAAATACCTGAATTCGACAGGTATAAGTACAGTAGAATTGTCATTGACTTTTATCTTTCTTCGTGGCCAAATGGGTTAGTCACTGTCTATATAAGCTTGCCGACCAGGGTTCGATTCCCGGCCGGAGCCAAGCTCTTGTCTTTGTGTGATTTCGCCTGGGGCTCTGATCCCGAGGTCGTTAAGAGAATCCAGACATTAATATATCAAAAATTTATATGGCTTATTTGAATATGAAAAACACGTAAAAATGTGCAAAATTTATCATTAATTGAATGCCAAGTAACAAACTACCAATTAGCTACGATGGTGAAGATGGGTTGATTTCAATTCTAAGTACAAAATACCTGAATTCGACAGGTATAAGTACAGTAGAATTGTCATTGACTTTTATCTTTCTTCGTGGCCAAATGGGTTAGTCACTGTCTATATAAGCTTGCCGACCAGGGTTCGATTCCCGGCCGGAGCCAAGCTCTTGTCTTTGTGTGATTTCGCCTGGGGCTCTGATCCCGAGGTCGTTAAGAGAATCCAGACATTAATATATCAAAAATTTATATGGCTTATTTGATTATGAAAAACACGTAAAAATGTGCAAAATTTATCATTAATTGAATGCCAAGTAACAAACTACCAATTAGCTACGATGGTGAAGATGGGTTGATTTCAATTCTAAGTACAAAATACCTGAATTCGACAGGGATAAGTACAGTAGAATTGTCATTGACTTTTATCTTTCTTCGTGGCCAAATGGGTTAGTCACTGTCTATATAAGCTTGCCGACCAGGGTTCGATTCCCGGCCGGAGCCAAGCTCTTGTCTTTGTGTGATTTCGCCTGGGGCTCTGATCCCGAGGTCGTTAAGAGAATCCAGACAATAATATATCAAAAATTTATATGGCTTATTTGAATATGAAAAACACGTAAAAATGTGCAAAATTTATCATTAATTGAATGCCAAGTAACAAACTACCAATTAGCTACGATGGTGAAGATGGGTTGATTTCAATTCTAAGTACAAAATACCTGAATTCGACAGGTATAAGTACAGTGGATTTGTCATTGACTTTTATCTTTCTTCGTGGCCAAATGGGTTAGTCACTGTCTATATAAGCTTGCCGACCAGGGTTCGATTCCCGGCCGGAGCAAAGCTCTTGTCTTTGTGTGATTTCGCCTGGGGCTCTGATCCCGAGGTTGTTAAGAGAATCCAGACATTAATATATCAAAAATTTATATGGCTTATTTGAATATGAAAAACACGTAAAAATGTGCAAAATTTATCATTAATTGAATGCCAAGTAACAAACTACCAATTAGCTACGATGGAGAAGATGGGGTTGATTTCAATTCTAAGTACAAAATACCTGAATTCGACAGGTATAAGTACAGTAGAATTGTCATTGACTTTTATCTTTCTTCGTGGCCAAATGGGTTAGTCACTGTCTATATAAGCTTGCCGACCAGGGTTCGATTCCCGGCCGGAGCCAAGCTCTTGTCTTTGTGTGATTTCGCCTGGGGCTCTGATCCCGAGGTCGTTAAGAGAATCCAGACATTAATATATCAAAAATTTATATGGCTTATTTGAATATGAAAAACACGTAAAAATGTGCAAAATTTATCATTAATTGAATGCCAAGTAACAAACTACCAATTAGCTACGATGGTGAAGATGGGTTGATTTCAATTCTAAGTACAAAATACCTGAATTCGACAGGTATAAGTACAGTAGAATTGTCATTGACTTTTATCTTTCTTCGTGGCCAAATGGGTTAGTCACTGTCTATATAAGCTTGCCGACCAGGGTTCGATTCCCGGCCGGAGCCAAGCTCTTGTCTTTGTGTGATTTCGCCTGGGGCTCTGATCCCGAGGTCGTTAAGAGAATCCAGACATTAATATATCAAAAATTTATATGGCTTATTTGATTATGAAAAACACGTAAAAATGTGCAAAATTTATC
>NC_090768.1:4537449-4544949 GCF_036898095.1 Palaemon carinicauda
TATTCATCTTACCTAACCCTGCTCCTGTTACAAGGAACCTCGAAACTCCTCTAAACCACGCCACTCTCACTCTCTTCCTCCCTTACTCTGGGGCCTTTCACCCACTAACCCTCCAAGCGAACCTCTAAGCATAACAAGATCAACCGCTTACCATCCATCTCCTTCCCTTCAGGAGACCCCTGCCTTCCAGCACATCACCGAGGATTTCCTAATTTCACTGGCCAATGGCATTGGTTACCCTCCAAATGACGTTATAATAGCATGGAAGGATGATGGCTGGATAAAAGTAATTTTGAAAGGTTCATAAATATTTATAATGTTATTGCTATTCCATAGAAAACATAATTCTTGGTCTAAAATTTGGTATTCAAATGGTATTCTTAAAGAATAAGCAACATAATTCTTCGTTTAAAATCTGCTATCCAAATTGCATTGTTATAGAATAAACTACAGAATTCTTGATTTTCTAAACTGCTATCCAAATTGCATTTTTATAGAATAAACAACAGAATACTTGGTTTAAAATCTGCTATACAAATGGCATTTTTTAAAGAATAAGAAACAGATATCTAGGTTTTAAAAATTGCTATCCAAATGGCATTTTTATAGAATAAGCAAAAGAATTCTTGGTTTAAAATCTGCTATAAAAATGGCATTTTTTATAGAATAAGCAATAGAATTCTTGGTTTAAAAACTGCTATCCAAATTCTATTTAAGAAAAAAATATCCACATGAATCAAATTAAGATGATTCCACATCCCAATGGAACTTTGTATATCTTAACACAGCCTTTGTTGGGGTCACAAAGTAGTGATAAACAGATTAGAATAGATGAAAAAATAGAACAGTGTTTCAGACGATTTGACTTTGAGAGAATGGAGAACAACAGGTGGGTGATAGGTGTGCAAGATTCGGAACGATTAGGTATTAGTTGACAAAATAAAAAAAAAATTATATATTTTGTATATAAAGTGAAAAAGTACATTGTTAAAAAAGACGTAATTTCAACCGGAAATTTTCCGTAAAAATATACGGTTCTCAGCCATATTTTCAGAAATACTGGCGAAGGAAATTTTTACACTACTTTGTTGGTACCGTAATATCCCTCCCTAATACGTCAATTTATCCGTTTTTAAAGCGGTAAATGCCTGGCAACATTTATTCCAGGATTTTTACCCTTTTTACGGCAAATTTTTAACACCACTCTAACGTGAGGAGCTTAATATTCTGAAAGTAAGAGAGAAAGAGGTAAATGGCTCTGTGTATACTCTAAAGTATACCAAGGCACAGGCGATGAGCCTTTCTCTGTAAATGAATCTGATAATACTGGGAAAGTTTTCTACACATGAGGATCATCCTCGACCAAGAAATGAAAGGATGGTTGGGATAATGATTATTGTCTGTTGTTTCTTCTGGAGTCGAAAGAGATTCAGGGAAACTTTAAGGGTAAATATTTGAATATACGTGAAATACACATAAGTCATAGGACACCTTGACCTTAATGGTTTAGTACTAGCTGCGTTCGGTCCACCTAACAGCTTGTGGGTGTCAGCATCAGTTGGAATCAAGAAAAATTGCTGAGAAACTAAGACATAACTCTTCTGGAGTGATCTGTTTATTTGAAAAATGAAGTGTGGTGTGTTTGTATGTGTGCATGCATATATATATATATATATATATATATATATATATATATATATGAATACATCCAAGCACTCCTAAATTATGAACGATGAAATAAGTAAAGGAATGTCCAACATAGGGACAAACCATACATAAAACTCACTCAACTACAACATTTATATAGTCTAGAGTAGTATTTTTCAAGGGAAAATACATTTATTTCAATTAGGGATTCATTGCTCAACATAGTTCAGCGTTATCACAATGATATTATATATATATATAAATATATATATATATATATGTATATATATATATATATATATATGTACATATATATATAGTATATATACAGTATATATAAACATATATACAGTATATATATATATAATAATAATAATATAAATACATATATATATATATATATATATATATATATATCCATAGTGATGAGTATGTATGCATACACATACATTCAAGCACATGGGATACATATTCTCTCACACTCACACATATATATATATATATATATATATATATATATATATATATATATATATATATATACATATATATTGTATATAATCTTTAATCTTTAACCAATTATGCAACAAACTCTAAAATAGAAGAGAGATTTAAAGACAGATTAAGAAACCCTACGAACACAGTGGTGTAACGTCATTACTTGCGCTCCATATCTCTGACGACACTTCTGCATACTATGCAATCGTTGGAGATGAATAAATTCTTAAATAAACTAGACTCTTTCGAGAATTTCTCATAGAAGGACGTACGGAAAATGATGGGCCGTTTGTGCAAATCTCTTTGTAGTCATTCTTCTGATGCTGGCAATTACTAGGTTTGCTTGTCATTCCCTTTGTAACTAAGTCAAAACGATCATTGCCATTAATTGCTATGAAACTCATTGACAGATTGCTTCATTTGATAAGGTAAATTGGCATGTTTGCTTAGAGGTTGTGAAGAGTAAGAACAATGGGTCGCAAATTGAAAACGAATGACATTTTCTATAGTTAGGTAGCTACAGGAAATGAGGCTAGAGAGAAACCAGGAACTCTTCTGTGCTTTTGTGTATCTATATAAGGCTTGTGATAGAATACCCGGAGAGGTAATGTTTTAGTGCTTGAGGAAGAGTTTAATACCCGGAAAATTTTTGTTAGAATGATAGAGACGATGTACAAAAGAGCAAGGACCAAAATAATAACAATAGTAGGGGATACAGAAACCTTTGAAGTTAGTGTTGGATTACACCACAGGTCAGCTTTAAGCCTGTTTTTATTCGTGGTGGGCATGGATGTGTTAAGTGAAGAGATTAGAAATGAAGAGTTGTGGGAGTTGCTATATGTAGATGATTTGGTGATTACCATTGAAAATGAGGAAGACTTACATAGAAGGGTTGTAGGGTGTCAAGAGGCTTTGGAGAGAGGTTGCCTTGAGAGTAAATATGGATAAGACTGAAGCTATGGTAAGTTGTAAGAAAGGTAGGAACAGGATAGCCATGCATGTTTACACAGTAGAAACAGAATAATATAATTTGATTAAATATGTTGATAATGATGCTATAGTTTTCATGTAGTTAATTTATGCTTTTCCATAGCACATAAGATAGATATTCAGTACAAATCAGACTATAACTATTTGTCCATTCAGTACATAAAGAAACAACTCTTTTACATTAAACAAAAGGAACTTATAACTAAGGTGAGCAATTATTGCCGAACTTCTCAAAAGCTCAAATGCATTTGCAATATTCATGTTTCCTTTTAATCATTCATTTATTCGTTCATTATACAATTAGGTGCGTCAAAACTCTCTTCCCCAAACAATCCAAATACATTAGTAAATAATTCTTTATAAAAAGATTCTGGATTCTAAGAGTAAATTTTCAAAATGGCTCTTATAAGATAACTTTCAGCCATTTTATTCTAAATAAAAGAAGCCCTTTTAATTTCCGCGATATAATCGGATTGGTGCCTTTTTTTTCCATTTGTCTGCGATACTGAACTTTTGGGCAACATAACTCTTTAAGACCGGAGATTAACCCACGATTTATTCTTCAAGTGTTTATTTAGTTCCACGCATTAAGTTTTTTTTTAATTCACCTAAAGTTTGTAGAAGTTATTAACATAACTAAGATAACCGAAAGAATCCTACCTAAGGTATGCATTCTACTGGTAACAAATAATACTTCACGTTTCTTCTTGCCGTTTCAGTTTTAATTCATTCATGCTTGCTTGGTATATTTCTTACGAGCTTCCACTTTGTCATCATATCAATAGAGCAAATCGCTACCTCATTGCAAGAGGGTCGTAACTCCAAATTTGCTAGTTTTGAGTTATATGGTGTACAAGATTGCCGAATTGATTCTGCATCTTTTGGTAAAAGAGTCGTAAATCTAGGTGAATTAGCGGCCGAGAGATGGCACTAAGAAGATTTTTAGTGAACATCAAATTCATAGGACTTAGCAACTTTCAAATGTGTCTCCTGAAAAATCAGGAATTTGGAGTTACGACCCTCTTGCAATGAGGTAGCGAAATAATCTTTTTTATTTCAAAGGAAAAATTTTATTTGTACGAATATATACAGTTGGACACAGGAATTCCTGGTACACCTCGCTTTGAGGAGGTACACCCTGCCGCCCTTAATGAGTGGCGAGTTCCTGTGATAACAACCCCCGACCACCACCTCTACCATCTCTCCCAACATTATCTGTTTGGTTACTCAATCTGAAGTAAGGGTGTGACAGGGTGTGCTTTTTCGAAACGAGGTGTACCAAGGACTCGTGTGTCAAACTGTACAGTTCCTCTTTGGCTCGAAAATAATTTTGTTAGTGATCAAAAGTTATTTTAGAAGCGTCTAATATTAACAGGTTTATTATATATTTATACCCATGCCTATCTGAAAGCTTGAATTTTAACGAATAACTACATATAGAGGATATTTTCATACTATGACATATCTACGAAATTATAATAGCTTTGTAATTTGTATCAAATTAAATCAATTCATGACGGGTAAACGACAACTTTCATAGCTAGCATATCAGTCCATTTCATTAATCTTATATGCCTATTCATATACAGAGTTACTTGTATTGCAAATTTCGCTCCATATTTCCTTCCATTGCCTCCGTATTTGATTATTTCATGAATATGCTAATAACAGATGTCTTGGAACTTTTGGGTTCTAACATATCTATATTCTTCAACACCTAAATCCATATTATCTTTTACGAACCATTTGATTACTTCCCCCATTCCTCGATTTCCTAATACTTTGTTGACAAAAATTAAATACCTTCAGTATTCAAATAAGAATGAAATAATTTTTCAATCCCAGCCTAGAATCCGTGTTAAGCAACTATACCAATCTTACTAATGCACGCATACATTCAACAGCAGGAATATTATGTGCTAGGAACTGCAAGGCAAATTTAGTACTTCTTACATTCTATTCACAACAGGGCGATGCTTAACGAACTCCGTCAGTGTACCCACATGGAACCTTGCATGACCTCGTCATCGAACGCAATTAACCTGGCACAGGTTATCAACCCGCTCATGCCAAGCAAACACCTCCGATTGTCTTACTCCCTCCTGGGGGTCTTCAGTGAAATAAATCAAGCGACAGATTTATAACTATACTATTTTCCAAACCTGTCCATTCTGATGGTCGAATTGTACTTAAGTTTTAAATGTAATTGTTAATTATTCCCATGATTAATTAATACGAGATTTGGGGCCCTAAAATAGCCTATTCGAAACAAGGTGTCTTGTTTGTCTTAGGTCGTCATCACCAACAGACATGTCCTTCCACACGCGTCTGTTTATGGTCTTTCTATACCAGTTTATACCTGCATATTTTTTTATCTTGTCAATCCATCGTCTTCTTTTCCTTCCCCTGCTTCGTTTGCAATGTCTAGGGACACACGCTGTTATTCTTCTTGTCCCTATATTATCTGTTTTTCTAGCATGCAAAAAACAGAAACTATGCAAAATAATGTAACTAAAGATAGCATGTGTAAACAGCAATCCTCTGGCACATAAAATCTTTATAATAGGCAATAAAAAAGGGAGGATTCATTGATTCACTTCAATAGATCAAATAAGAAATGTCATAACATCCAATGAACGAATCATAAAAACGAAAAAAAAACATGCATAAAATGTACAGAAATAAATCCTTGATTTAGAGAGAGAGAGAGAGAGAGAGAGAGAGAGAGAGAGAGAGAGAGAGAGAGAGAGAGAGAGAGAGAGAGAGAGAATACTCATAACATCATAGTTACATTTAAACTAGCATCTCATTGTTAAAGAAAATTCAATAGTAAAAAAAGACTATAAACAGGCTCAAGAAAATGTTTAATTTCAAGGGAAATTTTAAAGTCCTAATTAAAATTACACGAACCTCATGCCTTTGAAATCTTATTTGTTTATCGTCTATTTTCAACATGGGACAACAGGAAAATAACCTTTGGTTTGTAAGAGCCTCTAACAGCATCAAAATAGAATTGGAAAACTGAATATACAAAGCTTTAACTCTCGTTGAGCGAAAATGTTTTCAGATATCTTTCATAATAATAATAATAATAATAATAATAATAATAATAATAATAATAATAATAATAATAATAATAATAATATCATTATTATTATTGAATGAAATCATCTAAAATGTAAAAGCACTAATAAATCTGAAACAAATGGAATGAAATAAAATCAGACTGACACAAAGTACGCACTTTTATTCCATCCGTGTTAAAAATATGGATATACCGTCACGATATCCCCTATTACAAGCAAAATTTATGGAAATCTAAACAAAAGTATTCGACAAAAGCTATAATAGTTCCAATATATTTCATAATTTTCTTGTTTACTAAAACTTTAAAACACAATTTTACTACGAGGTATATTCACGATATATAATACGCTATCCCAACAAAAACACCAAAGGAGATAAATTTATACTTTTCTGCATGTCTGTCTGCCTTTAAAAAATGCTCTGGAAAAAATGTTTAAAAATGTGGAAAAAAAGGAGCTTTAACAGAATGGAGGTTTCCTCGGCCGTAAAATATGTTACGTGTTTCGTACCCCATTGCCATGAATTTTCATGGAAGGAATTGCGTGTAAAGCAACTACAAAAACAACAGTAATAACGAGCACTAAAAACAATTGCTTACAAGGACTGCATAATAACACACAGCCACAAGTGACAACAACAACAAAAGTAATTATAAAAATTATAATTACTTATTACAGTACTAACATCATCACAAAGGGTGATCAATTATAACAAACACTTGAATGACTTCCTCGCAACAACATTTTGACGTTAGAACCACACTGCTACTGCATATTAAATGGAAACCAAGCAAGTCTTTGGTCAGAAGAGCGAAGGATCAGTGAGTATGATAAATAAATTTACATAGAAAGGGAATTATAGGGAGAAAGAAATCATACGAATGTTAAATTACTTGAATCTAAGGTATTTTAATATCTTTTAAAACGTATTAGAATCAATATTTCATAATTTAAAACTAAAGTACCAATAAATAAAACTAATGTATTCGCTTAGAATTATCAACGAATTTCTGACGAAATGTGATCTTCAACTCTGGTAGTAATTATTTGCAATTTATGATAATTATAAAATTTCTTCTGGTTTCAACTTATGGTCTAGTGCCGGTCCCTTTTTCATGGGATTTCCTTTAGATGCCTGCTTGCAAATGCGATATGTTTCAATTGTGGAGGAATAATTAAGTAGTAGTAGTAGTAGTAGTAGTAGTAGTAGTAGTAGTAGTAGTAGTAGTAGTAGCAGCAGCAATATCATTAACATCAATAATAATAAGAACCATATAAT
>NC_090768.1:4549949-4552449 GCF_036898095.1 Palaemon carinicauda
AGAGGGAGAACACAACACTGAATTATTATCTGAAGAAGTTTGTAATATTTAGGATCGCCCTAAAGTCTTTTTATCTTATAAAGAACTTTAGAAACAATTCCTCGTGAAGCTAAAATTATATTTAACTGGAGTCTGAGGCATCACCATACTTAAGCATGATAAAGTCAAGCAAGGGGTAAAGGGTTTGAATTAAACGTTTGAGGATTAATTTGGTGGCTATTCATTCCCATGACAAAAATATGTGAATCCGTTCTAGAAATTGAAACCAATGTAAAGTAATGTAAGACCATTCGTGTCCATTCTTCGTTGTAAATGGACGAAAATATCTTTGAATAGTCGTAAAATGATAATTATTAACTATATATATAATTAGTGTCCATCTCTATAATAACAAGTAAGTTAATGAGTTTCTGAGTCACGAATGGGTCTCTAATGGTTTATAGGTCATTCATGAATGGCAGAGGCAAGGGACAGTGAAATTACCCTATCAAGCAGGACAATGCCCTAGACTCCTAGAGACTGACCATATATACATATGATCAGCGCCCAAGCCCCCTCTCCAAGCAAGCTAGAACCAAGGAGGGCCAGGCAATGACTGCTAATGACTCAGCAGATAGAACTATAGGCTCCCCCAAAACCCTCCATCTTTAGATCACAAGCCTAGTGAGGTTGCAGCAACCAAAGGAACTAACGAGTTTGTGTGAGACTGGAACCCCAGCCTGGCGTTCCCCAGTCGGGGACGTTACCGTATCGGCCACCACAACCTAGAACGTCAGAGATTAAACAATAAACTTGAGTAATAACTCTAATGGTTACGGAGAAGAAGTTTTTAAATGAATTACTGACAAAAGATAACAGAGCAATGTATAATGAAATGAAGTGAAACGACATTGGAAAGAAAATGACCAATGAAATGGCCATTGTGATCAAAATGATTACTACTAAAATGATTACTACTATTATCTTTTGAATAAGATAAGCTATCCCGATAAAACATGAGGTCTACACTTGAGTAACTTATATGGTCACTTATGATGGTGTATATACGGTTTGTTGCTTTGAGGGTGAACGTAGAGTTCATCATATGCAGAATATCTATCTTCACTTCCCAGATTCAAGATATATGGATGTCCAATATGATTTCAAATGATTATTATTATTACTAGCTAAGTTGCAACCCTAGTTTGAAAATCAGGATACTATACGCCAAAGGGCTCCAACAGGGAAAATAGCCCAGTGAGGAAAGAAAATAAGGAAAAATAGAATAGTGTGCCTAAATGTACCCTCAAGTAAGAGAACTCTAACCCAGGAAAGTGGAAGACCATGGTACAGAGGCTATAGCACTACCCAAGACTAGAGAACAATGGTTTGATTTTGTAGTGTCCTAAAAACACCTGCTATTTATAGCTAAAGAGCCTCTTCTACACTTACCAAGTAAAAAATAGCTCTTGAGTGAAGAAGAATTTTTCGGTTATCTCAGTGTTTTCAGGTGTATGAGAAAAGAGGAGAATGTGTAAAGAATAGGCCAGAATATTCGGTGTATGTGTAATGTGCCGTAACCATAGAGGGATCCAATATACTGTAGTACTATCAGGCAGGTCAAAGGACCCAATAACACTATATTACTTTATCATTCGAAATGTCACGGTAGTTACATGAGCTTTTACAAAAACTAACATTATTATGCACAAAAAAAGTGATGAGTATAGAAAATACAAGAATAAACAATTGTAATGATTACAGGTTGAATATACTCTGCAGTCAATATACCAAATATATCATCAGCACCATTGGCCCTCTCCCCCCAAGGTAGGACCAAGTCATACATATACCGTAAAAATGGTTTGGAGAACGGTGCATAAAATATCAAAGTAGTATATAAGACTCGTTCCTACTACGGCAAAAAAAAAAAAAAAACAAAAAAAAAAAACACCACTTGCTACATTTTTACTGTACTGCATTGCGATGGAACAACCACCGGTACTGGACAATGTGACATCGCGTATATTTACAGAATGTAGTTGTTGGTAATAACTTGAGAAAATAATGATGTTGCTCTAATCAGCAAGTAATACGCAAAACTTCATGAAACACAAAGAACAAAGGCGACATCTGATTTTATAGCTTGTGCCCCATAATATTGCTAATAATGAAACTGCAAAGAATATTTAAATCTAAGTTTTGGCGAAGTGAGGCGTAAAGGCACATAACTCGATTAATATGTCTAGTATGCCTTCAATGTTAGACAAATGCAGATTTTTGAAACAGTGCAATGGACAAAGCTAAGCTACTTCACTGCTCTTCGTAGATAAACATTACATATATTTTACAAGGATAAGTTTAAATTGGGCTACATTGTTTTAAAAGCCCTACAATTGTATTAGTAACAATAAAAGCAGGTTTAATAATAACTAGCCATTATAACCGATAAGAATTTTATTATGCCAAGGAGCAAGTTTTCACAAATAAAAATCAAGCCAAATTATCATGTTTGTGTTCG
>NC_090768.1:4557449-4567449 GCF_036898095.1 Palaemon carinicauda
AAACACATTTATGATTATCGTACAGAAATTTACATAAGGCGTAATTAAGGAGCAAGGTCGCACATACTAGCACTCCACTATTCTTAAGAATGCTCTTAGTAATCCAGAGAGAGAGAGAGAGAGAGAGAGAGAGAGAGAGAGAGAGAGAGGCCTAGACGGCAGCGTTCATCCTTTCCATGCCTTCCCATTTTGTTCTCTTTTAAATCAGATTTTTTCAAGGATGGAACTCCATGATTACAGAAAACCCTACATTAAGAGGAAAATGGAAAAGGACCCTGGATAGTCACAGGAAAGATTAATCGCTGCGTAAGATTTAAAACGATAACATCTTTTCATCTAAGTCCATCACAGCACGATAGAGACGAAGGGATGGTCTCCGAACAGACTCTGGTTTTATGGAGGACACGGAGGATTTATCTAGGATAAAAAATGGATGAGAGGCGGAGAGGAAAGGATCCTTTATTAAATGAGCTACATACGTAGTCCTATTATCTATAAGTGAAATAACCAGTAACAGGTGGAAGCGACAACAAACATTTTGAATGCATGTTAGTGCAGACTCACATGTCATTATATATGTAATACGTATGCGCGCGTTAGTTCCAAGATATCAGTTATCTCTTCAACCGGTTATTCCAGAATACATATTCCAGTAAGGGACAGGGGGTCCCAGCAAATAGCCCTGCACCCCAGTAAAGCACAGGGGGGTCCCAGCCAATGGACTTGCACCCCAATAAGACTCCGAGAAGTCCCACCCAACGACCATCCACCCCAGTAAAACACAGGGGGTCCCAACAAATGACACTGCACCCCAGTAGGGCACAGGGGATCCCAGGCAATAGCTTTGCACCCGAGTAAGTCATAGGGGTTCCCAGCCAAAGGCCCTGTACCCCAGTAAGGCACGGGGGGGGGGGTCACAGCCAATGACCCTGCACCCCAGTAAAGCACAGAGGGTCCCAGCCAATGGCCTTGCACCCCAGTAAGAGACAGGGGGTCCCAGCAAATAACCCTGCACCCCAGTAAGGCACAAGGGGTCCCAGACAATGGCCCTGAACCCTAGTAAGGCACAGGAGGTCCCAGCCAAGGACCTTGCACCCAATAAAGCACAGGGGGTCACAGCCAATGGCCTTGCACCCCAGTAAGGGACAGGGGGTCCCAGCAAATGTCCAGCACCCCAGTATAGCACAGGGGGGTCCCAGCAAATAGCCTTCCATCCAAGTAAGGCACAAGGGGTCCCAGCTAATGGCCCTGCACCCTATTAAGGCACAGGGGTTTCAGTCAATGGCCCAGCCTCCCAGTAAGGCACAAGAAGTGCTACCCAATGGCCCTGCACCCCAGTAAAGCACAGGGGGCCCAGTCAATGGCTCTGCACCCAAGTAAGGAACAAAGGGTCCCAGCCAATGGCTCTACACCCCGGTAAGGCACAAGGGGTCTCAGCCAATGGCCTTGAACCCAAGTAAAGTATAGGAGGTACCCAGTCAATGGCTCTGCATCCCAGTAAGGCACAGGGGGTCCCACTCATTGGCTCTGCACCCCAGCAAGGCACAGAGGTCCCAGTCAATGGCTCCGCACCCTAGTAAGGCGCAGGGGGTCCCAGTCAATGACTCGGCATCTCAGAAAGGCACAGGGCGCCCCAGCCAATGGCCCTACACCTAGAGTAAAACCCTAAAGTTGCACTATGAGGTAAAATTTAGAAGAGGTAGGACAGCAACATGAGAAATAACTTGGAAGATAATCAGCATTGCCATAGAAGACAAAGCTGTTATGCAGACTGCAGAGCCTACTCACCTTTATGTGACTGAATAATGGATGC
This sequence comes from Palaemon carinicauda, assembly GCF_036898095.1. Taxonomy (NCBI): domain Eukaryota; kingdom Metazoa; phylum Arthropoda; class Malacostraca; order Decapoda; family Palaemonidae; genus Palaemon; species Palaemon carinicauda. Next base: position 4,559,263 of record NC_090768.1, read on the forward strand.
TGAATGCGGATGAATAAAAAATCCTGAAGCTCATGAGAAATGTTTTTGCGAAGTTTATGTCGAGTAATCTGTACTGGTAGAGGTTGGAATGTGGAGATACACAGAAGTGATCGCAGAGATGATTATGAATGTTAAAATAGGGTTATGTCAATAGGTAAGAATAGATCACGGCACGTTAGAGCAAACTTAGCTTATTTTGAAAACGTTAAGTGGAAAAATGGATAGACTTCAAATTAATGAGTATTAAGAACCAATGAAGTATTAGAACTAAAGTGTGAGTGTGAAAAATAGATGGTGTGGCACAGTGTGTAAACTATAGTTCAGCGTGGTAGTAATAAACCTATGGAAAAAAAATACAAGAAACTGCTAATGTGAAAGATTTCTGGACAGGGTCTACATCCAAGATTCAGCTGCTCAATTATAAACGTGGTGGAGGGATTTTTTTTTTTGGGGGGGGAGGGGACCAAACCCCCTTTTGGGGAAACAGACTTCTTTTGACAACAAACATAATATAACCATATGGTAAAATAATAAAACAATTATGAAATAGTAAACTTATGTTAATAATGTTCAAAATAAGTAGAAAATCACTAAAGAAGCTAACTGGTTTGACAGCTGGTTAATAGATTTATCCACTTAACACTTTACTTTCCAAAGTATCAGTAACAAAAACAAAACACTTAAAATGGAGTAAAGAAGTCTTTAGCATGTGAGAGAGAGAGAGAGAGAGAGAGAGAGAGAGAGAGAGAGAGAGAGAGAGAGAGAGAGAGAGAGAGAGAGACTACACTGCTGTGATGTACAGAATTTTAGGAATAATTCTCATAGCAAGCACAACAACTGTTGACAGATCACGATCAAGGGGAAATGTGTAAGGAAGGAGAAGAAATAAACGAGGAGTAATTCTTCAAACAAAGCTTGGTGTTTCTCAGAAGCCATTGAAGAAGCTGTCCATACGAAAATTTCATGAGGGATGCTTGGTCGTACAATCATATTACCAATTACGTTCACAGAGTTATTTCTAAAAGTACAACATCCATAATAAAAGAGCAAATTTCAAGACACATAAGAGGTGGAAAAATGAAAAGAAAACTGTTGTAGTTTCAGTTAAATGAACACTTTTCTTTATAAATAGTTTCATTATCAGCTTTAACAGGCGTTGGAACAAGCGGAGAAGAATAAAATAAATTGAAAAACACGCGATGGGTATAACCTATGGAAGAAATGTGCCCCAGAGTAGCTACAGAGAAAATTGAATGCATTCTTACTGTTATTCCATTTTGTGATTAATTATCACACAACAATGCTTTTGATTTCCAGTCCCCAGGCCATTAAAAAAAAAGATATTTCGAGAGACTACAGCGTTTATACTTTCTTTATCAGAATATTTAGGTCCAGCCACGAAAGATCTGTGCAAAGATATTTTATTTAAATGTTTTATAATGTCCCTATTAAGCTGTATACATAATGACAAATCTTAAGGATTACTTATCCGAAATGTTGATTTAAGCTATCCTAATAGGCATACAATTGTAATGAAATATGCTTCTCACCTTTTTTGAGGAAGATGAAATTAATTCTAATAGAAATGTTGATGAAAAAGCATGAACACTATAATAGGCTATTAGTACTTCACTTTCCACACACGCAAACAATTACACGCAACGCAGCGAGAAATGGACATTGGGGAGGGCATCTGGGTTTAAACGGATTCCCCACTGCTACCATGTTTCCAAAGATCACTGGCCCGCTCTCTCTCTCTCTCTCTCTCTCCTCTCTCTCTCTCTCTCTCTCTCTCTCTCTCTCTCTGCCCTTTCTTCAAAGAAGTACCCGTTCACGTTGTAGATAACTGCCTTAGTTTGGCTATAAAGGTGACCAAATGGCGAGCTTGAAGTAGGAGAACGATCCATTCTGTGATTGTGCAAGTCAGTGTGTGTACAGCGGCATCATCTGGCATTTGAGCGTGGGACGCCCCCTCATACATCACGTTTAGGATGGGGGTAAAGCTTTATACAGAAAACATGCCTTGAATTTTACTTCAATAGTAGCATGGAACAAAAGTTAAAATATTAATATTTCGGAAATATACCAATTTACAAAGTAAAAGAGAGAGAGAGAGAGAGAGAGAGAGAGAGAGAGAGGAGAGAGAGAGAGAGAGAGAGAGAGTATGGAGGCAGCGAGAGGTCGGAGAAAAAAAGGTAAACCAGTGATCTGTGGAGAACTGGCACCCGTGGGGGAATCCGTGTAAAACCAGGTACCACACCCCTATCGTCCATTTCTCGCTGCGTTGAGCATAGCATAGTACAGGGACATCCGTGATTCATCAAGGAACGTTGACGTTTAATATAAGGCGGAAAGAGCTAAAATACCCTATGAAAATTTAACTACATTTCTAGCCTTATTAGTTAACCATGAATTAACCAGTAAAATAGGAAGAGATAACTGATAATTTGAATGCATGCAAATTTGTGTCTATCCATAGACACGATGAAAGAAAGGGCTTAAGAGCGCAAGGCCTATCGGGGCTTTCAATCCACCTTGTTACATCTGCATATAAACGACGGTTGTATAATCCAACCGGAAGTTATAATGAAGGGAGCTAACAAATGCATCTTTAAGGCTGCCAACGATTCACTTTAAAGTATCTTTAAGCTATAAATATTTTCATTTAATCTTGGTATTAAATATCATCGTAATTTTGTTTGTCACACGATTAATTCATTCCGATCCTTTTCAGTACTTGTATCAAAAAGAGATTTTCTAATTATTTCTTTGGAAAAAATAACCACTACCTGAATTCCTCTTTATATATGAGCGTCTTCATATCTCTTTCCTCACTCAACAGCGCCCACATCTCGGCTCTAATTTCCTTCTCTCTCTCTTTCTCCTTTTATTGAATTTCCTCCCTGGAGAATATTCGTCTTTTGCTCATTTCCCCACCCTCTCTCTCTCTCTCTCTCTCTCTCTCTCTCTCTCTCTCTCTCTCTCTCTCTCTCTCTCTCTCTCTCTCTCTCTACTGCTTTAGAATACTCCTCTACCTAAAGACAGAATAAGGAATGGATACTTCGCCGCATTTAGGAGATTACCTTCCGCAGTGGGAAGAATATACATATCCCTTCCAGTGATGACACATTTAAGACAAAGTTATTTATCGGTAAGAAGGATGAGGTAGGAGTGTAAAGGCTTTATAACAGATAGGGAAAACCAAGAATCATACATAACTCACTAGACTTGGACGAAATTCAATTTCAGAAATTGATTTTATCCCAATCCAAAATCGCACAGGTCATGTAATTTAAAAGAGAAAACTAAAGTAATAAAACTCTGATTTCTGGAGAAGTATTTTTTCTAAAGCTAACTCTCACTAGGGAAGTTTTTCACTAATAGTTAAGGGCAAGGAAATTTTTTAAACCCTTCTTTACTGCCACAGTGCATACACAGAACTATCAATGTAGTAAAATAATAAACTAAAATTTGACTGTCTCTTCTTATACATCATTTGTCACTTTTTGTAGAATTACAAGTAATACAAATGACTTAATTGAATTGGATGTCAGGGAGCACCAAGAAACGTCTAGCTGGAAGTTATCCCAATCCTTCCCCGATAATATATTGATTTATAATCTAGAAGGCATTTCTGTCATAATTTAAGTCATATTTGTGTATCCCTTGCACTGAATTACAAGAAATTGGGTTTATTGCAATACATATTTCTGGCATTCAAGCTGAACTTGAACATGTAAAACATTGCATTCTAATTTATTTCCATAGAAATTTTCTTCAGATAAATATTCAAAACCCAATTTGATAGCTTGAACATAAAACAATATTATGATAAACAGACTCTTGAACCATATGGCCAAACTATTGTTTTCAATAAACTATCAAAATTTTGGGGAAATTGTTATGAGGCGTATACAAGTCGCATATAGGCACAGAGAAATTACAAAATGCAAAAGAATCAACTTAATCTTCTTCAAAGGACACTAAAATGATCAACCTTCGAGTCCCTAGTCAACCATTAATAAAACATGAATAATCCACTTCACAATCCTCTTAAGAATGATTAAATAGTCCTCGGGTGAAGTTTCCTTTTCTGATAAATGTCATCATAAATCAATTCTCACTTTATTCGTTTTTTACTCTTGGGGCATTATATGTCTTACGTTTGGCAAATGGATGTAAAGTACAATAATTTTTTTTGTGATGGGGGAGGGGGGAATATTTGAAAAAAAAAGACCCCCGGGATCCTTTCCCCTACACCTAATAAATTCGAGAACTTGTTTTTTTTTTTTATTAAATTATTCATCAAAATTAATAATTTCTCTTTGAACAAAGAGCAACATTCTATACTGTATTTCAACGGGGAATTACAAAAAGCGTCAAAGCCTTTCGAGTTAGTACCAACCTTCACTAAGAGAACTTGCATGTTCCTTTGAGGAGTCACGATATTGCCCGGTCCTGTTCCAAATATTCTTTGCTCCACTAAGCATAAAATACAGGAACTATATTTCTAACAATCTTACGGATCATGATGCTCGACTGTTTGCTTACGTGAGATGCATGACACTTTGAAAACTCCATGCTAGGGCTCACTTCTATACTGATTTAATGAATTTTAAACCTATGTTATGTTCAATTTATGGATATTATTCTAAGAAAACTTGTTGGTTGCAGAAATGGCTTTCAGTCCTGCTTGGTGTCATTTGGCGAGGACGTATCCATACTACCACACCAAGCTTCTTGTATCCTTCAACTCAATACTAATGACCCACTTTGAGGAAAGGGCCATGCTGACATGAGGATAGGTTAATCTAAACTACAAAACTATCTCGTTTTGGAGGAATATCAAAGAATAAGTTGTTATCTCTCTCTCTCTCTCTCTCTCTCTCTCTCTCTCTCTCTCTCTCTCTCTCTCTCTCTCTCTCTCTCTTGAATTGTGCTTTGGTTAGTTTTTCAAAATATATCAGCTACACTATGTTGTTTTCTCTATCAGTTCTTATAAGAAATTTCTGGAACTTACAACGAAAAATATTTTGAAATAATCTGCTTAAGTTAGAAGACAGTAGTTGACTACGGTATCAACAAAAAACTTCACGAAAAAATATATATACTGCAGAAAAAAATGGTTTTATCTAAAACGTTCATCATATTCCTAACGTAATTTCATAGACATTTCTTAGTTCTAAGTCAATCAACTTTGAGAGGAATCGTTTCCCAATCCACTAAAAAATTAAATATTAAAGTATTAAATCTAATTCACACAAATACATTCGTAAATATAGAACAATAATACTACATTCTCGTTCAGGTAACTGTTATATCCACGTTTGTATGGACGTCCTTCACTAAGGCAATGAAAAAAATACAAAACTGCCACAAACATAATAGAAAAAGGGGAAGAACAAAACCTGATGGAAGCTGAGCGCGTCACAGCTAACAACAAACAGAAAGCTGCCTGGCGGCCGTTGATTACAATATTGATTTCATAAAGTTCATCAACTATAAACATAGTTTCTTTAAAGCTGCCTATGTCATCAGAGGCCGAAGGAAAAGCAACCACTGCTAAGTTATTCAGGTTAGAGGGCTTAGGCAATCGACGGATGAATAATGCGCAATGTGACCAATGGAAGCATTTTACAGCGTGCAGTAATTTTATTCTTTTCTCTCTCTCTCTCTCTCTCTCTCTCTCTCTCTCTCTCTCTCTCTCTCTCTCTCTCTCTCTCTCTCTCTCTGACAACTTGTTGTTTGAATCCGCAATGAATTGTGTTTGTGGGTCACACGAATACCTCCATGGGAAAAATTTGCTTAATATGTCGTGCTTATGCGTTTCAGCTGTCCAATCGAGCCCAGGGCTCAAGGTCAGTATCATTCACTTTGGAATTTTGTTTACCGACTGTGAGAGTAAAAACTTCCCCTTTCCTGCATTCAGGTATGAAGGCCTTTCGCCTTCACAATGCTGGTCTTATGTCATCTACAGACCTGAAGATCCCAACAATCGCATTAGTACCGCGAAAAAATTAGAGCTTCACAAGGGAAATATAGGAAGACAAAATAATGAATAATTACCCGTCCAGAGAGAGAGAGAGAGAGAGAGAGAGAGAGAGAGAGAGAGAGAGAGAGAGAGAGAGAGAGAGAGAGAGACCTAAATTAAACTAAGATTCGACTTTTTGCATTTAAATTTATAAAATATTCCCCCATATAACTCACTGGCAATATGACAGGGCTAAAAGAATGAAAAAAAGGTAATAGATTAAATTACTTTATATAGTTAAGGTAACTAGACACCGACAGAAATTGAGTAAATTCCTCAATGTTAAAATGAAAATCCTCCAGTAGATTTTCTCAAAAACTCGTAATGTTTTTATAGTGTTTTAATAAGTATCTTTCTCAAAGTAATTAAACCATGAAATTCTTGACAGGATGGAGGATTTTAGGACGTTCCATCTTTTGCTTTACACTTAACATAACGAGTCAACATAACAACATTAAATTATCAAAACCAACCAACAGTAACGAGAAATCTCATACTCAAGTTTGTACATATATTAAATCTAAAATAACTAAATTGTTATAACTTCCAAGTATGTAACCTAATGAATGTAATGAGAAGTGATAGTGTAGACTTCCTTCCCCATAGATTGCATTGGACAAATGATGACAGCCTTGAAGACGCAACATCGAACCCATAATTACAGTGGAACCATGTACTTCATCGGAGAAATGAACGAAAGCACATGGATGCCCTAGATGGGAATGCAGAAGCCTTTTATGCCGGAGAGAATGCTGGAGCAGCGAGATCACAGCGTGTCCAGAGGAAGAACCAACACGGTTTAAAGTTAGATCTTCTGGGGGGCATGGAAGCCTAACCTAAGCCCCTGAGGGTAAACTCGGGCAAAGAATTCTATCTTATTTCTCTTCTCCTTTTGTTTTGTTAAAGTTTGTATAGTTTATAAAGGAGCTATTTATTCTAATGCTACTCTTTTTGAAATATTTTATTTTTCCTTAAGCTCCCTTTCCTCACTGGGCTATTTTCCCTGTTGGTGACTTCGGGCTTATAGCATCCTGCTTTTCCAACTAGGGTTGTAGCATAACAAGTAATAATAATAATAATAATAATAATAATGATAATAATAATAATAATAATAAAGGGAGGATTTAGATTCGATATATGCATTTGAGCTATATAGCCTAAATTGGAATATATGAGGCCATTCGGTGCAAAAATACAACTAAGAGATAACCCTTCAGTTACCCTATGAAGTAGAGATTAGAAGTTGGATAGCAAAATGGAGATAGTTAAGCGTGTATGTAAAGTAGAATGATTGCAAGCAAGTGCAGCTAGATAAAGGAACACTGCAAAGGAACTCAAGTAATATCTACAGTACAGTACACCAGAAGAGGTGTACTAACGGCACTACCTACTAAGGGGCGTTGCAAAGTGGGGTCGGGTATTTAATAAGAAGCGGGCAGGGAGCTGTTGGAACCAGTCTTTATTTCTTACGAAACTTAAGGAGAATCATGCTAGCGTTTCAAAATTAGTAAAAAAAAAAAAAAAAAAAAAAAAAAAAAAAAAAAAAAAAAAAAATAATAATAATTTATTAAACATTTCAAAAGATCTCAAAGTTTCCATTTATCAAAACTTTTTCATTTATTTCGGAGTTTCCCTTTTTTTTGTATTGTTAATATTCCCCCTCCCCCCCTCACATCCTTTATAATAGTGTAATTACATTGTTCATCCACTGTAGCCCTGACGAAACCCAAGTGGAAAAGGGTTATGAAACCTCTGTCGGAACCAGATACTAAATGGAACAATATAGTTACAATTCTTATATTTTACTGAAACCTAGCTGGAGTTTTGTGAAGCACGAGAGATGTTGTCTAAGAGTTTTAGGCACCTCAAACATACTTTATAGTAATTGTGTGTATATATATATATATATATATATATATATATATATATATATATATATATATATACAGTATATATATATATATATATATATATATATATATATATATATATATATATATATACAGTATATATATATATATATATATATATATATATATATATATATATATATATATATATATATATATGAAGCTGTTCCTCCAAACAGGGGTAGCTCCAGAAATTATGCAATATGTCACTTAGTCATAACAACGTTATAACCGTTTAACTGCTTA
>NC_090768.1:4572449-4577449 GCF_036898095.1 Palaemon carinicauda
AATATTCCATGAAAAAAAAAACGAGTTTGAAACCTGTTTATTTTATTCGAAAAAAAAAAGGAAATTAAGACGGAACAAATAATCCATGAAAAAAAAGTTTGAAGGCAAAGTTTCTATAATTTGGAAAAACGAAAATTAAGAGAAGAATTCTCTTTTAACAGGAACCTGAACACCTTAACTACATTTATTCAAAGTATTCGCAATAACACACTAATTAAGCATAGAAAAAAAAAAACAATAATGTCGTTATTTATTCCAATAAAGCTCACGCACTAAAAAGGTAATTTCCATAAATCCAACTACTATTCATTAGAACCAAATATTTAGTTGTCCATAATTAAATTAATTGACATCGTTTAACATAAAATTATAATTATCATTCCAGACCTTATATGGATATAGGAGGAGTTATGTTTCCATAATCACAACCAAAACACACATGCATATACGTATCACGCACACATTGTTATAAACTTTTATCTCTCTCGATAGTATGGTTGGTTAGAGTCCCTGCAGGCACTGTTTCGGCTAAGAGGCATAGGTTCGAATTTTTGCCAGGCCAGAAGCTGTTTTCATAAATGAATTTCCAATGGATATACATTCCCAGAGTGTGTGTGTGTGTGTGTGTGTGTGTGTGTGTGTGTGTGCGCGCGTGCGTGTGTGTACAGTTACATATTAGTTTTTTTTTTATATTTAGAGATTTACAATACTTCAGCTGTCCACAGATTATAAAACACTTTTACAGTGGCCCTTGGAAGTGCATGAAGGAAATTCCTTTTGATTAAACATCCTACTTGGGATTAATTCCTTATTGTGCAAAATATCTCTTGTTTTGTTGATAGCCTTAGCTCCAATGATACCGACCCTTCTCATATTATTAGGAGACCTTTTCCCCACTGTTCATTGTTACAGCCTTTTAGAATATTTCACAATTTTACTGGACCTTGTCTTAATCCACCACTAGGATACCATCTCTTACTGAAAAGGAAAGAGCTGTCTTGTTTATTATGGAAGTTTCTTACCTTATTATCCATTTAAGGTTCATAAGCAATGCTAGATGCAGTAAAATCTAAATGATTGAATATAAACGTCGTTTGGGAGATCATGTACATGTTGTGTCTACCAGGAAAACGTTCAATGGGTGGCTTAAGAGAAAGAAATTATCCATCTCCTATGAAACAAATACGCGGGTCTAGATATGACGTCCTTCTATGTTTTCTAAAGGTGTCTGGTTTCAGTTTCATCAGAATAGATGCTCACCAGAACGTCAGCCGAGTAAGCTCACTCCCCACTGTGATGCCTAACCCCAGCAGTGGCCTCCCCAGTAAACCGCTTAAACTCAGTCCCGGGCGGGGATCGATCTGCTGCCTTGCGAATTCTAGGCGAACACGTTAGCACTGTACTAGCCAACAAGCTAGCTCTTTTGACTAGCTCAAGTTGAATGTCTTGAGCATTACCACTACTCTCCAGCCAAATAATCACGAGATTCTATATCACTAATAAGTATTTTCAGATATTGCCTTGAACAACATAGATTAGTCTCTGACCTTCAAACTTCGATTTTTTCTTCTTTTTTTTCTTTTGATTTTGTTTAAATCCTCTTTTCTCAGTTTAACACCCTTTCTCTATTGAGGAGTAATCCCTGCCGTTATCTACGACAACTCAGGAGAAGCTTTCATACCTTTCAAATTACAGAGATTAGCATGATAGAAAAGAAAAAAAAGAAGAAGAAAAAAAATAGGTGACGGAATCGCAAATACCGTACGCATGCAAACTCTGTTCTTACACCTGACTGGATGATTTATTAATTTGATGCGACACAGTGGCGTCACAATGACGCGACAAAAGACATCGATGCAAAATCTTTAACTCTACCTTTAAAACATTTGGTTCAATGAAGTACAAGAACCAGTGCATCATACTGACTTTATCATCTATTCACAAAATGTTCATTTATGATATACATAAAAAAGTTATATATTCAACTTCTAATCGCTACTATAAAATACATACATACATACATACATACATACATGTACATGTATAAATATATAGAACGTGTGTGTGTGTGTGCGTGTGTGTGTAAAAAAGAAAGCCTCTGAGAGCCACTGCGTGGAGACTTAGTATTTAAAAACCATTAAACGATGACCGGGTGTTGTTCGGGTTGCTTAGATAACTGGAGAGAGAGAGAGAGAGAGAGAGAGAGAGAGAGAGAGAGAGAGAGAGAGAGAGAGAGAGAGAGAGAGAGAGAGATTTTCCTTCACCTGTGATACACACATTCAATAATAGATGAGATTGAAAAGAAAGGACACTCCAAGTGATATGAGACCATCTACGTAAATGATGACATAAACACCCTGCAACCATTAAAGCTGCCTTGCTCATGGCATTCACGGCTCTTGCTGATAGCAGCAACAGCAAGATACGCACCATGATAGCAACAGCGGTATGCAGACTCAAGAATAGAAATTACGAATGAAATAAAAGGTTACAAGCACCTTGAAGGCTTGGATGACTGAGGGTCGCAGTTTATTAAGATTATTAACTGAAACTCAAGTAAAACTGTGACAAAATAAGTTTTCACTTATGATACAACAACAAGAACAACAATAACAAATTCAACCGTTTCTTATTCATGTTTTTATTCATGTCTAGGGTTTGGCCATTTTCATTACCACGCTGGCTACTGCTACTACTTTAGTCTGATAGCTCGTAGCAAACCAACCTAGTATGGGTGGCTCTGACTAGTACAGCTTTGTTGATCATGGCGATACACATACCCTTTCACCACTCTACAGTATATGTATAATATATGTACCGAAATATTCACAAATAATTCTTGATTGTATCTAGACATGTATAAACAACATAGTGGCTTTTCGAATCATTCTGTAGAAGAAGAAAAAACCCTGAAATGTTATTGGAAGTGACAGGTTATGTAAGATTCCAGAATCAGAAACCTTTCAAATGCCAGTGCCCTACATTCAAAGGCGATTTTTATTAGCAACATGTTACGATAATATTTTTCAAAATGAAAATGCTTGTCAATTCTCATAAAAAATGAAGTGCAACAGAAGGCAAACCATAATAATGGGGTCACCGATTTTGTGGCGTCATCTATTCGTTACAACAAAGACAAATACAAATGTCAGATTTTGTCTTTCTCACGGAGCCTACTCACAATGATTCAATTCTGCGTATGAAATAACATTCATGAATCAATCAGCCATATTGGAAATCCCCAGAAAGAGAGAGAGAGAGAGAGAGAGAGAGAGAGAGAGAGAGAGAGAGAGAGAGAGAGAGAGAGAGAGAGAATGGTGAAATTATGATTTACTATTTCTCATGTATATACCATGCTTTACTATTTCTCGTGTATATACCATGCTTTACTATTTCTCGTGTATATACCATGCTTTAAACAAAACAAAACAAAAATCGTATGGCAATGGTTTCTCAGCATATAAAGTATACGCGTTTTAATGCCATACGCGACATTTGTCTTGAATTTCCGGTTGGTTATTCAGTCTCCACGTATATTAATGTTATCAAAACCACGTCTCAAGAATATCTTCATTCAATAGAATAATAATGAAAATACGGATATTCTTTAAAATTTATAACATAGATACAAAAGCTCTCGCTCCAATGAATCATCAGTCTTTCAAATACTGACAGCATTGTGATTCTGTGCAAACCCATAAGCATAGGCTAAAAAAATTAATGAGTTTCTGTGTCATAACACGAAATAGATTCTTACTAATTAATATCAATCTCAAACGAATAAGGAAGTGGGCTTTCAACCAATAAGCACAGACTAAAGAAATGAGTATACTGTATATCTCCTGGCTAGTACAGTGGTAACGTGTTCGCATAACATTCACATGGCGGCATATCGATCCCATCCCCGGACTGTGAGTTTAAGCTGTTTACTGGGTAGGCCACTGTTGTGGATGGGCACCACAGTGGGGGGTTGGGTTTGCCCGGCTGATGTTCTGGTGAGCCTCTATTTTGATAAAACTAGAACTGAAACCAGACACCTTCTAACCTTCTAACACGAAATACATTCTTACTAACTAATATTAATCTAAGAGAAAAAAGAGGTAAGATTTTAAACTTGAGACACCTGCTTACAACAGGGAATTAATATAACCTGATTATACATATTAGGAGGGGGTGGGGGTGGGGGAGTTCGGAAACGTCCACAGATTGCGCGGATGAAAAGTTACCAACGATTTCCGTAATTTCGCCCAACATCCTTTCTGATGAAGCTGCTAATTATTTATACTCGGAATCGATTCGGCCACGAGTTCCAGGAATATTCCCCTCTCCCGGCTCAGATGGCGAAGTATGATAACAAACATGATAAAAGAGAGAGAGGGGAAACAGTTTCTATGGAAACAGGGAGAGATAAGGAATAATCGCAAGACAGAAAAAAATCGATACACAGCATTCAATGACAATATAGTGAGATTGACATAGACTATAACACAGAAAAATTAGATAACTGACTATATTCCAATAATTTTATATAAAAAGATGCTTATTAATTGAAATTATATCTTTTATATATGAAAGATCTAATTAAATGTTGTTACTGTTCTTAAAATATTTCATTTTGAATGTACATTACTTCTCTCGTAGTTTATTTATTTCTTTGTTTCCTTTCCTCACTAGACTATTTTTCCCTATTGGAGCCCCTGGGCTTCAGCATCTTGCTTTTCCATCTAGAGTTGTAGCTTAACTTGTAATAACAACAATAATATTTGAGAAAAAAAAAACTTTCAAAAAAAATATACAGTATTGAATTTATATATAGCAGAGATGTGACAAAGTATTTCTCTACAAACGTGTGGCATTCGTAAATACTTTGCTTACGGAAAATACCAACTACCCATAAGAAGGATCTCATTCTATGATTAATATAACAAAAGCAACAAAACCCACACCATCCTCTTTCATGACTTCCACTACTTCGTCGATTAAGGCATTGTGATGAGAAG
>NC_090768.1:4579949-4607449 GCF_036898095.1 Palaemon carinicauda
ACCGCTTTGACTAATACTTTCAAAATTTCATATTTCTGTGCCGGGGAAGATATTGCTTCACTGTACGTAGGAATGTTAGAGATATAACAATATACATAGCAAATAATACTCTAAATGGAGGTTGACGTGAATGATGACATTCGTTTATTTTTTTTGCGTCAGATATTTATTACAAAACGAGATCATTTTATTTCAAGCTTTTACAACAACAACGCTCCTTGTGGACACGGAGGATCTCCTTTACAAATCTAATTTACTTTTGTATACGAGGACATTTCCTACACAAGAAAAAAATTACACTAATTTCCATCGGAGTAGGAACTCGGCTCAGGCCATATATGTAACTTGAAAGGATTTTATTAGGGGAAAACTGTTGTTTAACTACAGCTCAACGGCTGTTAGGTGATATTTACAAGACTTCATTTAACTCTCAGGATATCGAGTGTAAATATTCTTTTCCTTTATTACCCAGTCACCTAATTACAAGCTTTAAAGAAATTTTGAAAACATTAACTAAAAAGATTTGGAAGGTGGCAATGAAATTGTAGTCTTACTATCACATGGGGTAGGCTACTATTGTCGTATGGTGGATTTTAAATAAGGTCGACCACCCTACATCTCCACTACAGTGTTGGCCGTAATACATTGCCTGACTATGGATTGTACCATATAGCTTTTTGTAGGTCCGTGCAGTTTTTATTCTTATTTTTAATGATAATAATATAATACACGTTTTGTGATATATATGCATACAATATATATATATATATATATATATATATTATTATTATTATTATAATTACTAGCCAAGCTACAACCCTAGTTGGAAAAGCAAGATGCTATAAGCCCAAAGGCTCCAACAGGGAAAAATAGCCCAGTGAGGAAAGGAAATAAGGAAATAAATAAATGATGAGAACAAATTAACAATAAATCATTCTACAAACAGTAACAACGTCAAAACAGATATGTCATATATAAACTATAAAAAGACTTATGTCAGCCTGTTATACCGTGTTAGGCGGTATATCTTAGCAATCCATATTTGTCAACAGTTATATAAGCGGATGAGCAACTTGGCGGTGTAACGAGAACTTTGGGTGTTTAGGAAATGCCCCCTAAATCTCGATGAAGTCACTGGAAGCTGGGTAACGAAATGGGTTTAAGGCGATGGAGAAGAAGTCTTTTCGGCTTCTAATCTCGATGCCTGCGGATAATCTTAATGGAATTAGTATAGACCGCCAGGGGTCACTTGCCTTACTTAGATAGGCACTGTGCATCACATAGAACTGGCTATCCTTTTATGAACTTAGCCAATGAATCCTCTTTGGATTTAGTCAGTCTATGGAAAGCGAAAATGACAGAATGACCCCAAGTCTCAGGCATAGCGGGGTGCTAAGAATCTCTTGATTTATAAATAATAAAGAAAAATTGAAAATTGGTAATTGGAATATCAGAACCATGAATCAGATTGGGAAGTTACAACTGAAACACGTTGTAAAGGGAGTGATAAAGAAATATTAGATCAAGGCAATATCTATATCTACTCAGAAAGAACAGATGGAGTTTGAAGAGAATGGGCAGGAATGGTGGTAACACAGAGAGCAAGAAAGGCATAACGGAAGGAGAGCTGTAAATAGTAGAGTGTTGCTTGCAAAGTTCAAATTAAAGCAGTGCAATATGAGTATTATAGTTTGCTATGGACAAACAAATGATTACCCTGAAGAAAGGAAAGATGAATACTATGAAGAACTGCATTGTGATAGAGAGAGAGAGAGAGAGAGAGAGAGAGAGAGAGAGAGAGAGAGAGAGAGAGAGAGAGAGAGAGAGAGAGAGACATGAATATTGTGATTGGTGACATCAATGCTAAAGTTGGAAGGAATAATCCATGTTAGAGAATTTGATGGGTGTTGAGTATCCTGGTGAAGTCACAAATAAAAATGGGGCACGCTTTTTAAGTTTTTGTTTAACAAACAATCTTGTTATTAGAGGTACTCTTTTTCCAGCACAAGAACATCCACAAATAAAAATGGACTTCACCATGTGGCAATTACAAAATTCAAATAGACTTCATAGCCATTAATAAAGAGAGAAGGAGAACTCTGAGAAATGTAAGAAGTTATAGATGTGCACATATTGGTAGTGATCACCAGCTCCTCCTTGCTATAATAAAATTAAAACTGAAAGCACCCAACAGAAATGTAGATAGAATACCTAGGTTTGATACAACTAGATTCTAGAAGATGAGTACAGAGAAACCTTTGCAATTGAATGTACGAAATGATTTGCAGTCTTAAAGACTTTAAGAAACGAAGAGCAGACAATTAATGAAGAATGGTGTGATATTAAGAACATATATCAGTCAGTTGTTAGTGAAGTTTTTGGACATACAGTTACAAGGAGAAAACCATGGATACCAAATGATACTTGGGATACTATAAACAGGAGACAAAGATAGAAATTGATTGTTGAAAGTTTTCTTGGAGGTAATGAAACTTACAAGGTAAATCATGCTAAGTATTCCAGTATTGACAGAGAAGTAAAAAAATGGCCAGGTATGACTAGAGAAAATATTTAGACAGGTAAGCAAATAAGGTTGACAAAGCTGTGAATTCATGGAGTGGCTATGGTGTAAGAATTGCTCACAGAATTATTAATGAAACCTCTACTGGGCAAAGAAGATGAAGCATACACCCATCAAAAAGAGAGATGGATCTGTTATAACAACAGAAGATGAAGAAAGGCAACATTTGATGGAACACTTTAATGAAGTCTTGAATAGGAGATATGAAGGGAATAATTTGATTGATATACCTGAAGCTGATGAAGACCTTGCTGTATCCATGAATTAATTCGGTTTGTTTGAAGTCAAAGACATCATAACAAAACTCAAGAGATGGAAATACCCTGGATACGAACGAATAGCTGCCGAAATTATATTAGCCGAAAATTAAGTGACTCCCAGAATACTTATAAGATTATTCTGTGGAATGTGGCGTGAAGAGGTAAAACCCGATGAATGGAAGTAAGGAGTGTTGGTGAAAATGGCAAAAAGGGAGATCTGACTGATTGCAATACACTTACGTCAGTTGTCATGAAAACATATAGTACGCTCATTCTAAAGAGACTAGAGAAAGATTACTGAAAAGCTGAGAGATGGACAAGCAGGATTTCAAAAGGGTAGAAGTTGAACTGATCAAACTTTCATTTTAAGACATGTGGTGCAGCAATGTGTATAGTATAGAAATCCACTTTTGATGGTATTTGTGGACTATGAAAAAGCCTTTGACAGTGTGTACCAGATAATTTTGTGGAGACTCCTGCGTTATTATGGAGTTCCTCTTAAATATGTAAATTTGATTAAGTCTGTTCATGAGCATAGCAAGTGCAAAGTTAATGTTAGTGGAGTCCTCTCAAATGAATTTCCAGTGAACAGCAGAGTACTCCAAGGGAATGTGTTGTCACCTATGTTGTTTATCCTCCTCATGGATTTTGTAATGCATAGAACACTTGGGGATGGTTCTAGAAGGATTGGAATGGATTGGTAACATGAAATTAACTGCCGTAGAGTATGCTGATGACGCTATCCTTTTTAGCAGAAACCAGAAACCTTGCAAATCTTCCTTACTAGAATGCATGAAATATCACATGAGGTTGGGCTCAAGATAAATAGAAAGACAGAGATGATGAGAACGGAATATGCAATGGAAGAAGTATCAATGGAAGCAGAAAGGATAAATGAGGGGGAATCATTTAAATATTTAGGAACTATGATATCTAATACAGGATCTTTAAAATTTGAGTTTTATGAAAGATTGAAAAAAGAAAATAAGCCAAAGGCTAGGTTAATTAAAATTTGGAAATCAAACCGCCTGAAATTACATATAAAAATCAGGCTATATATCACTTTAGTGAGATCGATGTTACCGTATGGGCATGAGTCGTAGTATGACAATGAAACAATATCCAACATATTTTGTAGATTTGAGAACTTAACATTCAGAAGAATATTGGGAGTTAAATGGTAAGACAGGATTAGAAATGAAACTATAAGGGAGATTACTCGAGTGCCATATGTGGACGGGATCATGGTGAGGGGCATATGGAGACGGTTTGGGTATGCTCTTCCCCCACCAAAAACGACATTAGTTCACCGAACTATCAACTGGTCTCCACAAGGCACTAGAAGAGTTGGAAGAACCAAACCTACATGGCTGAGGACTATGAAGTAGGACATGATGAATGGAGAAGTATTGATTTAAAAGCTCAAGATAGAGACGACTGGCGAAATCTAACCGAGGCCCTTTGTGTCAAAAGGCGTATGAGGAGATGATGATTTATTTATATCTATATATATATATATATATATATATATATATATATATATATATATATATATATATATATATATAAAACCCTTTTCACCCCTCCCCCTTTCCTAACTGCCACAAGGCAGTTTAGGAAATTTGTGGGCGATTGTCATTTCCGAGTGGTTTCCGCTCAGTGTGACAGGCTAGTATATATATACACACACACACACACACACACATATATATATATATATATATATATATATAAACCAGGCAGTTGCTCTTTATTACAGAGGGGAGATACCCAGGCATCGTCCCTTGCCTTCCTCCCAACAGTCTTTCCAGGTGTAGAACAATCCCAGTATCTGCTTAGGTCCACGAAAATGGTTAGACCTCAAAACCCCTCCCTTTAAGAAACGTTGGGAAACCAGACGGCTGTATTGGAAAAGTATACAATAATGATTTGTGTATAGCTCTCTCTCTCTCTCTCTCTCTCTCTCTCTCT
The DNA here is from genome assembly GCF_036898095.1 of Palaemon carinicauda. Taxonomy (NCBI): domain Eukaryota; kingdom Metazoa; phylum Arthropoda; class Malacostraca; order Decapoda; family Palaemonidae; genus Palaemon; species Palaemon carinicauda. Next base: position 4,584,762 of record NC_090768.1, read on the forward strand.
CTCTCTCTCTCTCTCTCTCTCTCTCTCTCATATATATATATATATATATATATATATATATATATATATATACATATATATATACATATGTATGTATGTATGTGTATTGATTAGCCCACTCTCTGAGCGGGGATACCTTAACGTGGTAAAAGGGTTTGTGTATCGCCATGATCAGCAGAGCTGTATTAGTCAGGGCCAAACATACTAGGTTGGTTTGCTTTGAGCAATCAGACTAAAGTCTACCACCAAGACTAATAGGCAGTTTTCATTACCGCGATGAAAACTGGCCAAACCCCAGACATGAATAGGGGCATGTCTGATGCCTTTGCCCCGCAGTGGAATTGAAACATATGCATTTGTTGTTGTATTGAGTCCCATATTTCTTGTAATAAGCAAGTTGGCCATGCTTATGGTTGAAATATTTTCCCCAGATTGAATAAAGGAACATTTTGTGGGATGACAACGTAGGGAAGGAGAGTCAAAGGGCAAAACAATGATTAAAGTTCCCTTTCAAGGCAAGACAAATAAAGCATAATTGGAAACTAGATGGCGTTCAAACTGACAAAGTTAAAACCCAGACTGGCGAATTGTGACAAGTGGTACAATTTCAATATGACAAAAGTTTCACTCCAGGGAGACCATTTAAATGCATCCTGCTGAAGCCACCAACAGCATCCATTTCAATTATCTTAGGATTTATTTATAATTACAAGAAAGATCTCTCTCTCTCTCTCTCTCTCTCTCTCTCTCTCTCTCTCTCTCTCTCTCTCTCTCTCTCTCTCTCTCTCTCTCTCTCTCTCTCTCTTAGTGTGACTTTATAGGTTACGATCTAGATAAATTATAATGATTTAAGTATCCTTGTATCGGCCTCACCTTCAATGATGTCATACTATTTATTACAGTAAACTTTGAATTAAACAAGATAATATTAACGTGATTTTTGCCATTATTGAAACTGTCTGTATTTTATTTCAAGTAAGTATTCATATTTCGGAAATGATACTTATGTAAATACGTTTTGAACAAAAGGTGGCACTAGGAAGTTGTAATTCGTAGCAGAATTTATATGGTCCACTTCCCCGAGAAGCAAGTAAAGTTTGGAAAATATACCAATCTTTACTACAAAGCACAATAACGTAGAACAAGACTTCTTGACATTTGTAGTCCTTCTTACGAGAAATTTCTTTAAGATTAAAACACATTATCTTTTGTTTTGCAGGTTCGGATTTGGACACTTGAATACAATATTAATGTTTTTCCTTTTCTTAATTAGCGCACACAGTTAAGGTAACCTGCATTCGTCGACTATTGGGATCTCCCATTGTAAGATGTTTAATTACGAGATAAAATGTTCTTGACGTTTTTTGCTCTTGGAAGAGATAAAGCCTCGTAAGAAACTAAAAGAAAACTAAAGAGAACCAGTTTTTCTCTACATTTTGTCTCTCAACAGATGTTTTTATCAATTAATGAAAATCCATGTGCTCTTTTTACTTTTTATTGAGCTTAAAGATAGACGTAATAGAATCGAAAGAAAATTATAGAGAAAGGAAAGATGCATATACTGTATATTCCGTCGTAAAAAGAATTGATTTTACTAAAAAAAACAGGAACATAGAACTTTGCTTACAACATAAAAAAATAAACGCAAACGATAAATAAAAGAGAAACTAAAAAAATTCACCGACCTTTGCATTTAATGCATATTCCAATATTGCGCAAAGTACTCAAGTACTCTCTCTCTCTCTCTCTCTCTCTCTCTCTCTCTCTCTCTCTCTCTCTCTCTCTCTCAATAATGCAAATTACATCAAATGAAACATTTACTCAAGGTTTGTCTTGGAGTGATTAAATGATAAAATTGCTACATTTGCTTTTGAAAACTTGTGCATTTTCCTAAAACCTCCAAAATTTACTTGGTTAACTCAATTTTTAGAGAATGTTGTCTCCCTCCTCGACAAGACTGAATCCTTTTCTCCTTCCTGCAGGCACTATTTGGTCTCATCAAGATATCATTTCCCACACTTACTCGAAAAATCAAAATACAAAGAATGCACCGACCAACCCATAATACTACTTTGAAGAGTTCTGTTCCTGACTCATATAAATTCCAACTCTTCAATAGAATATATCTATCTACCTGTCTATCTTCCATCTATCTAATACACACACACACACACACACACACACACACATATATATATATATATATATATATATATATATTGTATATATACATAAATATATGCATATATACACACACACACACACATATATATATATATATATATATATATATATATATATATATATATATATATATGAGACAAATAAGAGCAACATGGATATGCGACCAAACTAAATTAGAGGATATTCTAACATGTAAGAAATGGACATGGGCAGGACATATAATGAGAATGACAGACAATAGATGAATATCAAGAAAATCAGAATGGGCCCCAAGAGATTGCAAAAGAAACAGACGACGGATTGACGAACTAATAAAGTTTGTAAATGTGGACTGGCATATAAAGACCATAAACAGACACAAGCGGAAAACGCGTCTGAGTCCTTTATTCTGCAGTTGACTAGTAACGGCTGATAAGATATATATATATATATATATATATATATATATATATATATATATATATATATATATATATATATATATATATACACACACACACATGTATATAATGCACACAGACATAAACGTGCACCTTATACGTTAGTAAATAAATTCATTGGCATCCTATCTCTTTCTCTCTCGGAAATACCAAAAGAAATAACCGCAACAAGATGCTAACGAAGAGGTGAAAGACGCAGGATAAAAAGCTTGAAAGAAACAGCTATTAGACTTTGTGTATCGGATTTATAACTTATCTCTCGCGACTTCGTAAAATTACTTTCCCGTGACAGCGCCGGGTGAGTGAAGTAGATGCCACGTCAAAAAGTTTCAGAACTGTACACCCGATGTGAGTCTCATCTGAGCAGATGGAAGAAGAGGCGTGGCTTTATAACAAGAAGCATCTTAAAGACAAGTTATCTTGAAGGATAGACCTAAACATTTACACAAAATATTTAGCTACCAATAATTTGCTAATTACCATATGACATGATATAAACCATGAGCAGAGTGCACCAGTTAAAATAACACAAAGAATTCCACTTGATACTATACATCTGGTGGAAGAGGATGTCTATGACAGAAGGCACTGGAGTGAGCGCACCAGGCGACCGACCCCTTAATGTAGGGATAATGGTGGGAAACATATGTACATTTTAACAGAAATAAAAAATAATTCTGTTCCTCTTAGAGATGATAACCCCAGATAATAATAATTTTCCAGATACTAAGAAAAATTTTTTTTTTTGTGGTCAGCTTGATAATGCTATGTCCTGTTCCAACCAGTTAACTATCTTATTCATAATTCACTGCTTACAGTAAAAGAGACAAAATACACTTTCCAGGATACAGGTTTGCATGACATCCCCCAACCAGCGATCGAAGACAGTAATCATCATTTCAACTTTTTCTATAAGATTTCTTCCATTAAAAATATTGACAGGAATAACTTCAACTCTGCCAACAACAGTATTTCTAATGATCAAATACTCGGATAACAATGCTTTATACAGTGCCATACTCTGGACATTTTCCAGAGTAATGTAACTAAGTTTACAATATTTGAATATCTATTAAATTTTACATCAAATAAGCAGCAATCTGACAGATTGCTCTCTACAGCAAAGACTACAAATCGTAAGCGATTTCCTGAATGGAAAATGGCCACCTCCTAAAGAAAGAGCGTTGATCTCCTCCATACACTGTACCAGACGACAGAAGGAATGTTATTGCTCCCAAAGAGTACCGTCAGCAGGAAAATTCCCCAAAATTAAGTTTATGTCATCCAAACAATCACGAGGATGCACCCGGCTGTTTGGAAACGAATACCCTGGGTGATTATTTTCTTAACTTTCTATTTGTGCACATACAGTATATATTTTTCAAGCACATACACATATATATATATATATATATATATATATATACATATATATTATATATATATTATATATGTATATATATATATATATATATATATATATATATATATATATATATATATATATATATATATATATATATATATATATACACACACATACGTGTTATTTTTTCAAGTAACTTTAGCCGAATTGTCAGGGCCGCATTATCCGTAAGGCTGACTTTGCTAAATCCTTGGGGACCACCATGACCTAAGACCTATGAGTTTTTTTTTCCTTTAGTATTAAATGATAAAACTTTGGATTATTTACTTAATTTTTTATATTATTGTAATAAATTGTACGGAAAGAGAATGTGAAATATGCTGGAAATGGGCCCTGGGGTTAGCGATGGACCCAAAGAAACTCGAAGCCTCTGCGAATGGGCACAATTGTGATAACGTTTGTTCATAGGAAAAAGAACCTTTAACGCAATAGTATTCTTAGATTCTTTTCCATTGGTAATTCATCCCCTGACGTTGGTCCTCGAACCTTTCCGTGTAGTCGTCGTTCTCAGACCAAGGATTATCCCATTCCCTCATTCTCATTCAAAGGGTTAAATCAGGCCCTGGCCCCCTTCGGAGCAACAATGATTGGTGTTTAATGGAGGGAGATTAAAACAATGAAACACAGAGAGAGGGCAAACACAAAGGCCACTACAATACCAGTAGAAATGATTAATTAATTTTATGTTGTTTGTTCCTTGTTTAAAAATCTCCAAGGGATATTTATTATCTAAATATTTATTCTGCAGTTTCCCCATAAAACCAAAATTATTTCATAAATTAATGTGTTTATAAATATGGATGAAAATACATACAGTGAAAAATAAGTTACCAATCAAGTCCATCTCGAAGCTAAGATTGACATCGTAATGTAGTAGACTTAACAGGCACAACAATTACAAAACCGGTATTTTTGTTTACCTCGGCCTGTTTACTTACCGACTTTCTCGCTCAATGAAAGCTCTGGAAAATATCATCTTTTATTATTATTATTATTATTATTATTATTATTATTATCAATAGCTAAGCTATAACCCTAGATGGAAAAGCAGGGTGCTATAAGCCTAAGGGCTCCAACAAGGGAAAATAGCCCATCAAGGAAAGAAATAAACTATATAAGATATAATAAACAATTAAAATGAAATATTTCATGAACAGTACCAACATTAAAACAGATCTTTCATATAGCAACTATAAAAAGATACGCATGTCAGCCTGTTCAACATGAAAGCATTTGCTGCAAGTTTGAACTTTTGAAGTTCTACCGATTCAACTACTCTATTAGGAAGATCATTCCGCAACTTAGTCACAGCTGGAAATAAACTTCTAGAATACTGTGTAGTATTAAGCCTCATGATGCAGAAGGCCAGACTAATAGAATTAACTGCATACCTAATATTACGAACAAGATGGTACTGTCCGGAAAATCTGAATGTAAAGGATGGTAAGAATTATAAAAAATCTTATACAACATGCATAAAGAACTAATTGAACGACGGTGCTCGAGATTCATATCTAGATCCGGAATAAGAAAATAAGATCTCTGAAAGTAATCAGAAATCGACGTATTCCTTAGGTCATAATAAATCTTTTCCCAAGTTTTTCTAATATAACTGAGAAAGCTGAATCATGATGAAACAATGAAAAACGGGAAAAAACAGCATGTTTAAAGATACAAATCCTTGAAAAGGGAAAACTCAATAATATATTAACATAATAGCAAGACTAACTTAGTAAAGTCAGTTAAAAATATTTATCAGAAGTTTCAAGACCCAAGCCTACATGGCTGGGGACTATGAAGCGTGAAATAGATGATGAATGGAGAAGTATTGAATTAAAAGCCCATGAGAAAGACGACTGGCGAAATCTAACCAGGCCCTTTGCGTCAATAGGCGTGGGAGAAGATGATGATGATGATGAGCTTCATATTCATGTGAAACCATAAGATGAGAGGAATTTCCATACATGCATAAGGAAAAAGAAAAAAAAATAATCCACTATTCTTCAATTTGAAATCTTTTATAATGTTTATTTGGAATAATTACAACAATAATTGTTTTCGTATTAAGAATAGGAAACGGCAGGAAGTTTAAAATACGTCCTTCATAAACAAACATAAAGCAATCATATCTCTTTTAAAAATAAATACAAAAGCACTATAACAGTAAACTGTTCCCTTATATACAAAATCTTTCAGCCACTATCAATTCTAGGATACGTTCAGCTGGGTTACGTTCAAGTCCCATGAGTTTTACTATATCTATCTATCTATCTATATATATATATATATATATATATATATATATATATATATAAATATATACATACATATATATATTTATATATATATATATATATATATATATATATATATATATATATATATATATATATAATGCTCAACACTGGTTCATTTTTTATAGGGTTGACATATAATCGGCTGTTCAGTAAATAATTTTTGGATCCATTGCCAAAACTCTTATTTAATATGAGACCAGTATGAATCTCTTAATCGCTTACATAAGATTCAGAGGATTAAATGACAAGACAAACTTAATCTTGGATATTAGACTCTGCTTGATAATGAAAATGTAATTAGAGATATTTTCTGAGAGGAAGACAAGACATTTGGCAATGTTTGCACAGAATCCATATAGAAAAAAGACCAATGTCGTTAACAATATAGATAATGGTTATGTGATGTTACAGTTTTATCTGCGCATCTGTTTGCTTGCAAACCGAAAATACGCGAGGGATAAAAATAAAAGTAAGAAGGGCAAACAAAAGGTAAATTTACCTAAAAATGGGTATGGAATTCCATCAACGAAAAACCAATCTAATAACGGCATGTTATAAAGACAATAATAATAATAATAATTCTTACAGAAAAAAAAAATCGCCCTTTTCCTCGATAAGCCAAATTCAATCTCTGGCAAAAGTCGGCGCACATCGAACTCTCAGAATGAAATGGAGAGCGATCGAGCTGACGTTAATTCAATTTTCATCGTTGAAGCTCCCGCGCTTACTTCCACTTTCCGCCAACCGCTTGGCACACTACACTTGATACAGGGAGAGAGAGAGAGAGAGAGAGAGAGAGAGAGAGAGAGAGAGAGAGAGAGAGAGAGAGAGAGAGATGGCATTAAGGATACATGATTTTTCTGTAGATAAGTAAACATACCGTATTTCGTAGAATAACTAAAATATTTTTTTCCCTTCCGTTCTCATTTTTAGAAGCTAGTTTTTAACAAATGATGAACATTGAATCAGTGTGTTTGTCTGTTTGACAGTGCACGTGCAATAGCCATCGATATCAGTTTTACAGAAACTACATTAGGAAGCCCAATTTATTTTACATCAAAGCATTTGAAAATATAAGTACATTATTTGTTTTCTCATGAATTCGCGAATAAATATCTAGACACACACGTACATTATATACAAGGTGAGAGACTAGTCTGATCACTTACAGCAAATCAACCTAGTATGGGTAGCCCCGACTAGTAGGCTACAGCTTTGATGATCATGGCGAGACCCAAACCCTTTCACCCCATTAAGGTATTCCCACTCAGGACTTTTTTTTTAAAGTTATTATAGTTTATATATGAAAGATTTATTCTAATGTTGTGACTGTTCCTGAAATATTCTATTGTAGTTAATTACTTCTCTTGCAATTTATTTATTTCCTCATTTCCTTCCCTCCCTCACTGGGCTATTTTTGTTGTTGTTGAAGCCCTTGGGCTTATAGCATCTTGCTTTTCCAACTAGGGTTGTAGCTTGGCAAGTAATAATAATAATAATAATAATAATAATAATAATAATAATAATAATAATAATTATATATATATGAATATATATATATATATATATATATATATATATATATATATATATATATATAGGCACTATAATGAAGTCTGTAACCAACAACCATCTTACAAATTCAATTAATAATCTTACATTCATTGTACAATTCAAGTAGTTGGAAATGACACATAATTCTTCGTTCCAGGACGCTTCCTGAATAAATTCCGCAAAACAAGCTCCGGAAATCCAACTACGACCAGTACGTAAAACTCTCAAGACATTTTGCACGCGCGTCCGCAAACTCACAGGGCAGTGCGTGATGGCATTCACCCTTTTCCGAAATTCCTGGCGAACGAATTTTATCGTTTCTCTTCTCTCCCGTGATATTCAGCGGCCTATTTTGACTAATAATATATTTCCAAAAATAATTATCTATAAAAAGCGTATAAGAATGCTGGAAAAAAAAATTAAATGTTGATAATATAATTTTGAAAAAAAAAAAAATCAAAAGTATGAGTATTCGTTAAGTTGATGTAAGAAATATAAATTTTAAATTTCTTAGTCAAGCTGTCTAAGCTAGAAATATAGGGAAAAGGACCTGTTAACTCACCAATTGTATTTGGAAGATTTAAAAAATTCCAGATGGTATATATTTCTTCCCAAGAGGATTGCAGAATTAATTCATAAATGATAGTTATTCCCATGGAAATGTGAATACTTTCAAGTAATTTCTTGGTCAAATTTTGTGGCCGTAGTCTTCATATCTGGGGTTTTATCGTGTACCAACTTTTTGTCCGATGTCACTTCGTCCGACGACACTTCGTCCACGTCTTTTTGTCCGATGGACTTTTGGTCCCACGACATTTGGTCCAATTTTGAACTGTTTCAAGCCATAAAAGAAAAAAGAAAAACCCAAGCCAATTCATGACTTCCTAAATAGAAAAGTGGATACCGATTACTCAAATGTACAACAGTGACAAATACAGCCGATTGTAGTGCATTGCAAGACAAAGGCCTCAAACATGTCCTTATTCATGTTTAAAGGTTTATAGGGCGTTCATGAATGGCAGAGGCAAGGGATAGTGACATTGCCTTATCAGGCAGGACAAAGCTCTAGAGACTGACCATATATACATATGGTAAGCGACCAAGCATCCTCTCCACCCAAGCTCGGACCAAGGAGGACCAGGCAATGGCTGCTGATGACTCAGCAGATAGACCTATAGACTCCTTCAAACCCCCATCCCTAGTTCACAAGGATGGTGAGGCTGCAGTGGATTGGCGATGGTGGGATACTTCTTTCTGATCGCTCACAGCAAACCAATTTAGTATGGGTGGCCCTTCCTAGCACAGATTTGCTGATCATGGCGACACACAAACCCTTTCACCACGTTAAGGTATTCCCACTTAACGTCAATACCATCAGAAATTGTCGAATCGCCCATCTCTGTATGATGCCACCGCAGGAAGCGAGGTAAGGTAAGTGGGAACATGAAAAAAAGGAACACATCACTCAAATACTGTGCGTGCACCAAACTCTCCCAAGACTTCCATGTCATTCTGCAAACGACGTCGACGGTGCATATTCGACACAAGTCTTTATTCGCCTCAGGTCGAGAGAAGCCACTTGATCAGGTCACATGCAGTGCGCAGAGGACGACGACAGTATCTGTGTCGGGCTGATTTTTTCATCATTAAAACTTTTTGGATACTTCTCTTCCGTTGACATTAAAATTACAAAAAAAAAGCTATTTTACTGAAGAGCTTCTTAAAATTTTCCTTTTAGATTTTAATAGAAATGTTTTATAGGATTAAAATAAGCTTTCTAGGTCAAATATCAACACAGATTGATGCATAAAAAAAGACGAAAACACAGGTACATAAGTAGAATTCATTTTTGAATACTTATCAAATTAAAGCTCATAACTGAAGAACAGCTCGAATGCGTGCACACACATACACACAAACGCGCATATATATATATATATATATATATATATATATATATATATATATATATATATATATATATATATATGCAACATATATCAGATGGAGCTTTACAATAACAAAATAGTCCTTAGATATTGCAAAAGAAGCAGAGAAAGGAAGAGTAGGCGATGGATTGATGATCTAAGAAAATTTACGGGGCTTAGACTAGCATAAAAAGACCATTAATCGGCGCGAGTGGAAGGACATGTCTAAGTCCTGAAGTGGATTAGTCATGATAATTATATATATATATATATATATATATATATATATATATATATATATATATATATATATATATACATCCACAATTTCAATAGTTAAGAGAAGGCAGGTAGTGACGGCAGATTGCTTTTTAGTTACAACTATCTGCTCTTTGAAAGTTTGACATATATATACTGTATATATATATATATATATATATATATATATATATACATATATATATATACATATATATACATATATATATATATTTACACGAGTATATATATATATATATATATATATATATATATATATATATATTTCAAAAGGGGGTGGCTCCATATAAAAAAGCAACCCAGCGCTTACTACCTCATTCTTACTTCAAATGATGAATCAACAAAGATCCCCCCGTGCAGAAAACTTCCAAAAAAGTATCTACATCATACAAGTACGGAGAAGGAATACCACACACATTACCATTCTTCTCTATATTGAAATTAATCCCGGATTTCCTGAATATTAAGACCTTTCATTTCCAATATCTCTTCCAGATCTCACCCTTCCCCACCGTCCCGACAACTGTGAACTATATTCACTACACAATAACCCATTGTCTTATAATATTTCCTCATGGCCAACACATCTCAAAACTCTCAGAATTATAATTTTATCTATGCTAACCTTTCTACCACTTATACGTATCTCCACATTTTTCATTCTCTCTATTCTTCCTAAGTCATATATGCTTTGCAAACAGTTAATTTCATCAGCTTTGACCTTTTTCTCTTCCCTTTCAAATAAAAAAAAAAGCTCTTTATCTACATAAGAGAGATTACCTTAGCAATTCATACATTTCCACCTTGGCTTCCACAAACAATCAAGTCTCTCTTTCCAGCCTTTGGCAAGCACTCTGCTACCCACCTTGCTTCGCTTATTTTGTAAGTTGATGCATCCTACCACCATAGCTACATTTACACCCAAATATCTATACGAATCAACCGCTGCCATTTATTTTCACCTTCAATAATATTCATTACTCTGGATTTCTGATTTTCCCTTACCAACTTCACCTCACTATTTATCAAATTTGGTTTCATCTATCTCCTCTCGAAGACTATTTCAAAATGATTTACTACTTCCAGATATTTCTATGTACTCCACTTACCAACATGAACTTAAACTCTTGCTCACCTTTCGTCTCTATTGTCACCTTTGGAAAAACATTTCACTATTTTATTAATTCCTGCAGTTTCTAGGCGATATATTGAGTAATTCAACACCTTATTGAAAATTAATTTTCATTCCTATAAATTTACAACAGTGTCTTTTCTCTGACTTATTACTTTCCTCATTTTCTCAGTGTTTTTATAAGTATAATTATCTGGATAAACGATACAAACGGACTGTTTCAATTAAAATAATCACTCCTGATTACAAGAAAATGTCGTCAAAATATAAACCTAAGGTCGTCATATATGTTAAGAAACTTTTCATTTGTCAATTTATTCATTTCTTTTTCTATATCTGCATCTAAATTGCACGGCGTTTAATTAACAGAGCTCAAAGAAACGAAAAAAAAAAAAAACAATTAAATTGAGATCATCCTTGTCTTTGTCATTCCTATTGAAGAGTTAACGTGTTTACGACAGGAGAACAATGTCAAGCTGCCTGATTTCCTTTCTTCTATAAAAAATATACTCTGCAATTAGGAGCTTTTCTTAAGACATTTTCTTGGTTAAAATCATTTTGGTGTTATCGTTCAACTCTTTAAAAGGTAATCTTTGTGGTCTTGAGTAAAGCCCATTTTTATTCAACCCTAAGATTTATGAAATCTTTACCATATTTTTACCAAATGTACTTATTAAAACAAAGTAATCTTAGTAACAAGAGATACTCTCTCTCTCTCTCTCTCTCTCTCTCTCTCTCTCTCTCTCTCTCTCTCTCTCTCTCTCTCTCTCTCTCTCTCTCTCTCTCTCTTGCACATGAATATAGGTAGCAAAAGGGGTAATATCCCTGGCTTTCCATTTCCTGCTCTTTTTTTCATTACTGTATAAGGAATACTGTATTACTTTGATCAAGAAAGACAATGTCAATTGCCAAGAATCATATCCTTTATGCTCTTTCGTTTACAAATCTCTCAGACCTTTCCTCTTTCTATATCAATACGTGTTTAGAAACACACACACAAAAAAAAAAAAACAGACTTTTATTTGTCTGGATCTTCAATCCATTAATCATTAGGAAAATACCTTTGTTATGCCATTCTCGAAGGCATTGAGACAATGAAGCTGTTGTGTATTAGGACGTACTGAACTCGATCCTGATACATACCCTTGTCAGTATCTTCAAATACAAATTAAAATAAAATCGAATGTTACACAAAAAATAATCAAGAAGTAATTCAAATATATTAAGTCATATAAGACTGGTATTTAGAACTCTCATTAAAGATTCTCTTAAGAGTATCGACATCCTAACATTGCAAAGGAATTAGGCCAAAGATTCCCAGTCAGGGGAATGAAGGACTTTTGGCGGGGTGCAGACTGAAATTGAGTGATAACACTAAACAACAGTCATCATTATCATCACCCATTGCTAGTCCACTACAGGACAAAGTACTCAGACATGTCCTTCAACTCCCGTTTGTTTATGGTATTTCTATGCGAGTCTATACCCCCAGATATTCTTAGCTCATCAATCCATCGTGTTCTCTTCCTTCCCCTGCACACGTTTCAAAAGAACAGATAATGAATTTCCCATCTCTTTATTTCCAAGTAGGATTTGTTACGTTTAATAAATGGCGCTCACTTCTCACACAGTTAAAAATATTCTAAGAATTTTATATCATCTAAATTGAATCATCAATGCATGTCTCTCCAATTCTATACATATATCTTACGGTTCTGCACATCATAATATTTCCATCGAAATTAATAATTAAGAGGGCCTATTAATTAGATTTATAACAGAGATTCAATTGGAAGTCCCAACAGGGAGTAAAAACCAGTAAAGGCCATTCAAAATTAAACGAAAAATTTCAGACGTACAGCATATTCCACGTAGTATTCAAAGCACCACTATATAATAAAGAGCAAGAAGTTTGGCATTGCCAGAAGTTGGACTACTCGGTCTCTCCTCGTCCATCAGGTAGGGGGACAGGGAGTAGCCATACCCTGGTTTGCTGGGGGTACCCCAAGAGTTACACTCGGAAACCCCAATCTCTCATAAATTTCAGAAACTGTCGTGTTGTAGTTAGGGAAGGGGGGAGGGGTTTGAATCTGTGTGTGCGCGCGTGTGCATATCTATCATAAAGTTCTTGATATGAAATCTACACTCCTGATTAAATAAAAATAATAAACATATAAAGTACTATATTACAGATCGGAAAGAAACAGCAAATAAAGGAAAGGGTTAAACCACGAAGCTTAAGTCCGAGCCAGGTAGCGGTCGGTACACAGCATCGGCATTTCGACACAGCTGTTACTACCAAAACATCGAGACAGCTTATCCCATTGGATTCTGAACCGAGTTTTTAAAAGCGAAATCAATTCCAGCTTTCTGAACATGTGTGGGCGTTGAATTTGATGATGGTTACGAATGTAAGGATTTAGTCACCATTAGAGGAATAGAAAATATTTGTTACAAATTAATTCAAATTGTAGCAATTTTATTACATACCGTTATTCCAATCATCTCCCCTATATAATAAAGAACAAGTGTCTATGTATGTGTATGTATGTATGTATATATATATATAATTTATATATATATATATATATATATATATATGTATATATATACAAGTATATATATACACACACATATATATATATATATATATATAATCATATATATATATATATATATATATATATATATATATATCTTTCCTGTCACGCTGAGTGGTACTTCCAAACGTATGCCTACTTGGTCTCTCCCCATCCCTCGGGTAGAGGGAGAAGGAGGGGGTGGGAAGGGTTGAATCTGTTTGTGTGTACATATCTGTCTAAACATTTAGCCATCATTTATGGCGGGTCGCGTACACCAGTATATTATATTCAATCTTAAATACCTTATGTAAAGGTTATATCTGTATCGTAACACTAATTCTAACAGTATCTAAAAACCTAGTTCAGTATATTTTCTCCTAATCCTTTGGCAATAAGACAGAAAGAGTAAAGATGCCAATATAAATCATCTCTTCTTGAAGCAGTCTTCAAGCCTTGGTTGGCTCTAGTTCGAATTTTTTTTAGTCCTTCCATTAAAAATCCTAGATGTAAAAATACTCCATCCAAAACCTTACTTTAGACCAGTTGAAATTCGCAAATAAACTCCATATACTCACAAATAAAGTAAAACCAAGAACGAACAGAAATGAAAATTTCCCATCAATTTGCTTTGGTTTTCCACATCTTTTAAAGCCTTTAATGAAACGTACGACTTTTGCAAATAGCCATAAATAACATGCGCATAGTACCGGCGATAATCCTTACAACTAAAACCTCCGATACTTTAATTCAGTGAAAATACATTATTCTACTGTAAAGGTCATGGCTGAAATATTGAAACAGATAAATTACATTTCTAAATTTAATTGGTTACGATAAACCCTGCAGGATTAAACGCAAGGAATTATTTTTCTACTGAGAAATATACATTTCGTACCTCAAATCCTAATAAATGTTTGATATAGTGCCCTTGTCATTATTGGTAACAACACCAACAAAACCAGAAATATACAGGAAATATTTATCTTAAAGTTACTGTTCTTAAAATATGTAATTTTTCCTGGTTTCCTTTCCTCAATGGGCTATTTTCCATGTTGGAGCCCTTGGGCTTATAACATCCTGCTTTTCCAACTAGGGTTATAGCTTATCAAGTAATAATAATAATAGTAATAATAATAATAATAATAATAATAATAATAATAATAATAATAATAATAATAATAAAATTCTATTTGCAAGCACAAACTATTGGAAGGATAAAGGACACGACTGGGTTAAGGAACCCAATGTTATCCTGAAGTAATATCGCTTGAAGGTGGGGCTAGTCGTGTGAGAGGAAGGTCAACACTGGGTTACTAGGTTACCTCTCACGTTCAATACTGACGGCCATGCACGACCCCTCCCCCTCTAACCTACCTCAACAGCTCCACTACCTGTAGCCACACCCATTATACTGGGTTCACCCTTAACAAAAGTTTATAATTGCATGAATTACACACAATAAAAAGGAATAATTAATGGAACTTTGAGGAATAAATCCAACTTCTTTATATACAAAATTAGATATATATATATATATATATATATATATATATATATATATATATATATATATATACATATAATATATATATACATATATATATATATAAAGAGAGATAGTTTATATATATATATATAGATAGATAGTTTATATATATATATATATATATATATATATATATATATATATATATAGAGAGAGAGAGAGAGAGAGAGAGAGAGAGAGAGAGAGAGAGAGAGAGAGAGAGAGAGAGAGAGAGAGAGAGAGATAATATCGACCTCACTCTTCCTTGGGAATATATACATAACCCAAGAAGAAATTAATTTTCGAGGGATTCTACCAGGATCAGGATTCGAACCTAAGACCTATGCCTCAACCATCGTAACCAAACTAGAAAGTGCACTTACATTGATTGTAGTTAGTACTTTCGTTTTATTGGTGACAACAATAAGACAAAAGTACTTACTCCAGACAACAATATTACTTTTGCTTTCATGGCTAGGCTATAGACTATATTTTATGCTCATCACGTGTCAGCCCTCGTGATCTATCTATCTATCTATCTATCTATCTATCTATCTATACATATATACATATATATATATATATATATATATATATATATATATATATATTTATATATACATACATGCATATATTTATATTACTAACTAAGCTTGCCCCCTAGGTGGAGAAGCAGGCTGCTATACACCGAAGGGCTCCAATACGAAAAATAGCCCATTGAGGAATGGAAATAAGGATACAGATAGAACGGTGTGCCTAAGTGTATCCTTATGTAAGAGAACTCTTACCCAAGAGTGTGGAAGATAATTGTACAGAGGGCATGCAACTAGGCAAGACTCATCATCATCATCTCCTCCTACGCTTGTTGATCCAAAGAGTCTCGGTTAGATTTTGCCAGTCATTTTATCTTGAGCTTTTAATTTAATACCTCTCCATTCATCATCTACTTCACGCTTCATATTCCTCAACTATGTAGGCCTGGGTCTTTCAACTCTTCTAGGGCCTTGTGGAGCCCAGTTGAATATTTTCTGAACTAATCTGTCTTGTGGAGTGCGAAGGGCATGCTCAAACCATCTCCATTTACCCCACATCATGATCTCATCCACATATGGCAACTAAGTAATCTCTCCTATAGTTTCATTTCTAATCCTGCCCTGCCATTTAACTCCTAAGTAAGTTTATTTCAGCAGCTAGAAAATGTTTTTGTATTATTTTTGTAAACTTTTCCAGCTGTTGAAGAAAACTTAATTCCTAAGAATCCTGTCACAGTTGGCTCGGTTTCTTCATTTTAAGGATCGATTGAGTCCTTTGATGTCTTCTGGTGTAGTGTTTCGATATATTTGGCAATGAAGATTTTAGCATTATAGGGAAAGTATCTAATTACCACGAATTGCCTATTCCAGAGTCATTTCTAATTAAATGACTGGTTTCATCGTTAAACACCAAAGCTTCCTCCACTCAATTGTACTTGCCATAGCTTTCTTCGTTTTGTTCTGCAGTTGATAATGCCCTTCAGTTTTTATTTGCGTTTCTGCCAGGTTGGTTCCACTTACTGTTTAATGCATATTTTTACTTGAATTTCTAGTTTTTTTTTTTAACTCTTCATATTAATTTGTATATTTTTCATTACTGTTTCTTAATGGTATTTATGTACTTCTTATTTGCATTCCTGGAAGATGTGATAATGACGATCACGAAAAGTCGGAATTTATAATAAATGGATTTCTAGAACTGCCTATTTCCCTGTCCATTTTAAGAAATATACATACATACACACACACACACACACACACACACATATATATATATATATATATATATATATATATATATATATATATATATATATATATATATATATATATATATACATACACACCCATATATACAGTATGTACAACGTCTGTCGTACTTCTGGAATTTTTATCACATGCAGATTAGAAGCATTAGCGCTACATTTGGTTAAGAAAATCACTACTAACAATGTTTGGGGATTTTTTTTTGTTCTATTCGTCAGGCTGAACAAACGAATGATAATATATTATTATTATTATTATTATTATTATTATTATTATTATTATTATTATTATCATTATTATTATTATTATAATTATCATTTGCTAAGCTACAACCCTATTTGGATAAGCAACATGCTATCAATCCAAGGGCCCCAACAGAGAAAAATAGCCCCGTGACGAAAGAAAATAAGGAAATAAATAATCTACAAGTAAGTGCTGAACAATATACAATATTTCAAGAACCATAACAAGATTAAAATAGATCTTTCAAATATACAAACTATAAAAACTTCAAAAACAAGAGGAAGAGAAATTAGAGTGAACCCTCAAGCAAGATATATATATATATATATATATATATATATATATATATATATGTATATATATGTGTGTGTGTGCATGTGTGTGTATTTGTGTGTGTATGTATGTGTGGGTTATTACACATCAAGCCGTTTCTATCATAAGATGTGGCCCCTAGAAAAACAGCAGACCGCTCAATAGGGGTATATATCTTTAAACTTCTGAATGATGGATAAAACCCATAAGCAGAAAACTATAACCAGATATGCTGACGGTGCTGCAGACATGAACCTTGGTTTTTTCTTCTCTTCTGTATAGTAAAGCTAATCACAATTCGCTTTAAAACGCCGCTAAAAAGAAAAAGGACGGAAAAGTAAAATATAAAAAATCATTTCTAAATATCTTTCTTTTAATCTCACAAAACCGCACAACCACGAATCCAGACCTACATTTCGTATGACAAGACCCCTACAGTAGAAAAAATGTACCAGGGAGAAATTTTTTTTTTTAAGATGGCTTTCCTAAAATCATTACCAAGAAGCCAGAAATGAGCAGAAACTTTAAATGAAAAATGGTTCACCGTTTCCTCTATTCACCCCTCGCTGAGAAGGTGACAGATGGTGGAGGGGGGAGGACGCCCCTACGACAAGGGGATGGAGGGTAGGGAAAGGGAGGTAGTGGCCCAGCGCCTCCCAATCACCGCTATTTCCTTAAAGGTTCCAACTTTCCTCCACATCTACATCTATTTGTTTCAAAAATTTCCTGTACATTTTAGGTGAAGAACTTTACACTAACAATATTCTAAGTGTTATGAATTGTCGATAACTTAATCAGTTTTGTAAGTATAAAATGAAAAAACATAAAAATATATTTCTAAATATGTACCTAAAACAGAGGCATAGTTTACTACACACTCATACATACAAACAATCAAACACATATCTACTGTTTATTTATTGTCTGTATATAAATACAATCTTAATTCTCGACGGTCACCTTTTCTACGTATTATCAAATGAACACTAATGCCTTTCGGTTTTATATATCATAGTCTTCCACATTACACATTATATCTACACAACATCTCTGCATTTCTCTCATTTACCCTAAGATCTATTTTCTCTATACAACTTTCCATGCATTTAATTCACGATAAAACAACTTATTCTCCCTTAAATACCTACTCAGATTTTATTTTTTGATATATTTGATTATTGATAAGTAGATAAATAAAGAAATAGACACATATTATATATATATATATATATATATATATATATATATATATATATATATATATATATACACAGTATATATATACACAAAATCTCTCTCTCTCTCTCTCTCTCTCTCTCTCTCTCTCTCTCTCTCTCTCTCTCTATATATATATATATATATATATATATATATATATATATAAAGCGTTGATATAAAACATACGAAAATGGAGCGATGCTCTCAATTAATAATGCAGTCTTGTGTCAATGATTACTTATGTGAAGGGATGGTAGAGTGCAAACACACACACACAAATACACACACACATTATATATATATATATATATATATATATATATATATATATATACATATATATCATGATCCTCACCCAGCCACGTTTAATAAGCAGGACATTTAGGAATCAACTAAATAATTCATGTCTATCGGTAGATGTAAGAAGAAACTTGCACACCCAATAATCCGCAGGATTCTTGATCTACAAAGTAGGGCACTTGAGACGGTAATCGAATTCTCCCCTCTGGCCCAAGGCGTTGCTAACAGCGAAAACAGGAATGGAAAAGGCTAAGAGAAGAACTCAGCCTTGCTAAATAGGATGTTACAAATTCTGCTGGTTTTTCCAGATTCTTCTTAACTTATTGAGTCACTTAAGAGTCACGAGGGTAGTTGCAAAAATTTTAAGCTTTTATTTTGTGCATGAGGTTGCTGCCACTATGCCCTTAAATATAATCACGTGAAAGTATACAGAAAGTTTGGCTTTCCCATATAGTAACCCATTCGAGACTTGATCAACCCCAAATACTATATAACACAAATCAAACTAACAACCACCATGGTGGCATAGGACAAGCCAGGCAACAGCGAATATTATCATTACAATTTTTACTAGCTAAGCTACAACCCTAGTTAGAAAAGTAGGATGCTATAAACCCAAGAGTCCAACAGAGAAAATAGCCCAGTAAAGAAAGGAAAAAGAAAACATAAAACAGAGTGCCTGAGTGTACTCTCAAGCAAGAAAACTCTAACCCAAGGGAAGACCATGGTACAAAGGCTATGGCACTACCCAAGACTAGAAAAAATTATTTGATTTTGGAGTGTTCTTCTAATAGAAGAGCTGCTTATCATAACTACAAAGTACTGCTTACTACATGGATACCCAAACCGTAGAATTTCAGGGGGCTTTCGGTACCCTGTATAATCCGTTACCGGAAAGGATGGTAGACCGTCTTCGGTAGTTTTGATAGAATCATTGATTGGTAATATTTTCATAAAGTGGTTATATAGGCCTACGACAAATCAAACAACCATAATTTCAATTGCATTTTCTTTTTACCTGAAAACAATTCCCCTCCCCCCCAAAAAAATATAAAACATATAGATAGAGAAAATAGGATACCGGTAAAAAGCAATATTAAAAATCGAACCTGTGTCCACAACAAGTATTCCACCCCCCAAAAAATCTTTGTTTTATTATGCATAGAAAAATATAAAGTAAGCGTCAGCATACCACATTTTCCAGTTAGAGTGGTTCCATTAATCACTACTGCTCATATTATTAGAGCAACTTGATCGCTGTAGCAAGTTCAGTTGGTTGTTATTCCTCATCAAAGAGAGGGTTCTTTCAAGTACACAATAGCCATTTCTATAAAGACCGGCGACTGTCATGTGTTATCTAGTCTCCCTTTACGCCTCAACTCTTTCAGTGGTGAGATAAATTAGTACAGGTTAAGCGTGAGCTGGTGTTGTTTGTCAATCCTAGGGCAGATTTGGAAGATTTTTCTACCCACTTAACGCGTTTCAACGTTTGAGGGAATTTCAAAAGTTTAATCAAATATTCTAGCTTCCAATAAAAGTTTCACAACTAAATTCAGTTTACATTGGTGTAAAAAAACATAAGAAAAAAGAAAATCTGAAATTTTTAGATTATTGATCATTTATCTACGTGACAGGTTTTGTACAAAATCATCATCATTACAGGCATAGTAAACCATACAAAAACTTTAGTTATTTTAAATGCATTGACTATTTCGAGGTCATTCTCACAGGATTCATGGTTGACACTTGAAAAAATAAATAACTGTTCTTCTATTAATCCATATCATTCTAAGTAAAGTAATATGCCCCTAAAATTCTCTCTAGTCCCTCTACCACCTATGATGTTTTACAAAGGAACAATAATTTACGGCATTAATTCCTCAGGTATGTTTCATTAAAATCTAGACACACCTTCCAGCCCCTCACTCACTTTCACCACCATACTGCAGCAACTCAATTGTAATTGCATCCATTTATGTTAACTTTCAATGCTTCAAATACCCACATTACATACTCAACAGTAACTTCCACAAATAGTCTCAAACTTGCAACAATCCCTTCAACAAATGGCTTCCAGCACTCCCTCTCTTTTTTCTTCCTTTTCATAATCAACTCAATATCTCTCAATTTGCATCTTTTACCCTGAAATCCCTTTGCTCATCAACCCTTCTCTCTGCACTTACCAGTACAAAAACTTATTCTAAACGAAATTCTTGCTCAGACCTGATACATGCTTTTTTCCTCTTTTCCACCATAGTCTTTACCGCATTTTCCATCTATCTGCATTCCTTTCAGGCTCTCTTTCTGAAATACAACTGCACTTTGCACATCTTTTTTTTTTTCTTTACAACAACATTTTCTAACCAAACACAGTGGTTTTATTACGTCTTCCCAAATACCTACAATCCCACTTCCTCCAGACTTCAATTCCAACTTGGTATTTCATACCCATCAGTTTCTTCAACTTTTGTATCTTTGATGCTAGCCAATTTTGTTCATCATAATAACCTCCCATATGCGTCCTTTACTTCCTACAAACCAAACTCTATCATCTTGGATACCACTATACTTACATTTGCAAGGAACGTCTTCCTACTGTAGATTTTGTCAAAACCAAATATTGGGTAATTATGTCTATTAATTTGCTTTTATATTAACTTTTAACCAATACTCAATCTAGTGAGTGTGTTTCCTTTCCAAGAAATATTCGTTACTGAATATTTAGAACGATAAAAAATTAAGAAATAAACAAACACTGAAGTTTATGAATAACTGGTTGGACATGATAGTGAAAGTTTATAGCCCATATGAGCACACACATTGATATTCAATTACACATTTCTTCATTGCTCTATTAACAAACACTATTCCCAAAGCACATTTTAAAACAGTTTACATCGAAAATTTGCTACATACCTACTCGTAAAGGACCCATTTAATGAATTTGAAAATATCTATTTATATAGTCTTACTCCCCCAACCTCTCTCAGTTCGCCACCATAATCCATGATTTTTTTTTTTTTTTATATTACAGGTGTCGTCACCACTAACAAAATTCCCAGAACATTACCATTGCTTACTTCAAAAGATGAAATGTCAGCAGATACATACAGGTTCCTGAGGACGGCCCTTCGCCATCATTTGCATATGGTAACAAGCTCTGCCAATATGGAGTAACTGGAGGATTTGATGTTAATTCTCATTGGAATTAGGGTGTGCAAGGGTGGATGAATTGGTAGATGTACGAGAGAGAGAGAGAGAGAGAGAGAGAGAGAGAGAGAGAGAGAGAGAGAGAGAGAGAGAGAGAGAGAGAGAGAGAGAGAGAGAGAGAGAGAGGTTTACTTGATGGTGATGGGATAAAAACTATTTTGACAGGTCCTAATTCAATTCTAATTAATAATAATACAACACTTAATTTAAAAATAAAACCTCAGATAATTAAATCTACGATAATGCCCTACGTATCCAA
>NC_090768.1:4609949-4617449 GCF_036898095.1 Palaemon carinicauda
TACTCAAGATATCAATCTAGATAAAAAAGATGGATTCCTATATGTATATAAATATTTTATACGAACCTTAGCATACACTAACTTTTATTACACGTAAGGATAATTCCACAAATTGTATAATTTTTTTTTACAAGATGAAAATTAACTTTCAATATCTTTCATCCTGCGTCAATCTAGATTTTAAATCATTAGCGGTACTCTTGGTAAAATGAGATTCTTACACATCTTTTCCATACTATACGGTATATCTGTGTTAAATATATTTTACAACAAACTGATTACGATATAATAAGCCTCATCCAATTTATCTATAGTAATTTCTATTTTTTTTTCTAAATGGGAAAAATAGTTATAAGATTTATATAAAACAAAAAAAAGATAAAAAAATATAAGTTTCCTTCTTAGGTGAGTCACCTAAGAATGAAATATAAAGATACGTTTACATTTTCCACATTTTCAAAATCCCGCAACTATTCTAAATACGATGTGGAAAACGAATTAAGTGTAAAAGCTCAACAGACATGATAACTGTAAACATGGCAAAACCATTACTTTCCACATGTAAGTTTCTGGCCGAGACTTCCTCACAATAGCCTAGTATATTGAGAAGAGTGGAATCGATCCATGAGATCCCAAAATATTCAAAAGGACGAAGGGAATCTTTCAGAAACTCTTCGACGAGTCTCGTGTTTCCAGGCCACTCTTTAAAAGGCTCCTTCAACTTTTCTTCTTTCGCTTCCTCTTCTGGAAACCAGAAACATCAAAGAGACAGAAAGATGAAGGGGTCGGTTAGGCCAACAAAAACAACAACAACAATCAGGGGTCCCCCTTCAACCGTACCTCCTATCATTCCCGTTGGAGGGGAACAAATAACAGCTCGAGTTCACCGGCCTCACCTCCGCACCACTTGGCATTAAGTCAAGGATGCTTAGTTCCTATAGTACTAGAAGCAATGCCCTAGGGACCTAAGCTATATGTGAGGGACGTGGAGGGAAAGAGAGAAAATAGGGGCAGATGCGAAGGAGTCATTGCAGGCCAAATGAGGGAATGATAATCAACATATGGAAAATAGGAAAAGGAAAATAATGGCAATAACTACGATCAATATGACAGACAAATGGTAAAGTTTTGGGCTGCATAGGGATAATCAAAATCTGAAGATGGTTGCGTGATTTAAAAGAAGAGGGAAGTAAAGCGAATTGGTGATATGTAAGACCATATGATGTAAATGAAACCCTCGGCACTTTAATATAGAAAGCAAAATTCAATACAACAATAATAATATGAGTGCAACACAATATTTCTCTTGGGGAAAGCTCATAATAACTTGCAATAAACAACGGGGGGGGGGGGGAGGAAAAAAATCTGATATGGGGTAAGATTACCCTATTATATAGCTAGAAAATCATCATCTGTCTATTATAATTGAAAAGATGAAAAACGTAGACTATTTAGTAAAATACCTACCTCTGAACAAGATAATTTGTACACATAAGGAAAGGAAAAGCAATACGATTGAATAACCTGTTGCATTAGAAAAAGTCAAAGCTAACAAAGAGAATTCTTGATAGGATTTCAAAACTTCAAATTACTTTGCTTGATAGCTTTTGGTTTCTAAAGTGCTCCCAGGTTCAGTTAAAGTGTGGAAATAAATTCTCTCTTATTCTCCAAGATCAATATAGCGTTACTTACACCATAAATATTTTTTTTACCTTCACCTTTTACCCATAAGATATATATATATATATATATATATATATATATCTATGTATGTATACATACATACACATATATGTGCGTGTGTGTTTTTTTTATTCATGAGAAATAGTCACTTCCTTCCTGTACTCAGCAAAACTCGTCGAGATGAGATATTCAACATCAACTATCTTTACACCAGACAAATAAAAAAATAAACTCTGAACACCCGATATATACACACATATATATATATATATATATACATATATATATATATATATATATATATATTACTGATTGCTGACTGATTCCTCTGACGACCATATTATGTATTCAACTTAATTTAAAACGCTGATTGTGAGCTATGAAAACATCCAATTAATGATAAAATCTGAATAACAGCAAATTCATACAAAATATTTCCAAATAGGACGGGTTAATAAACTATTACTGAACTTATAACAATAAAGCTTGATATTACTAAAAATCCAGAGATAATTTTCATAAAAATCAGTTTACATATGATTTTAGTATGTCTTCTGATTTCTGTTTCCTCACTCCTATCTCCTTTAAGGGTAAGGTCATCTCTACCATTCATTTTCTTTCCTCAGATTATGAGTTACCTTGAAATCTATAGTTATCAAGATATATTGTTGCAAAAAAAAAAACTTTTGCATAAGTAAATGCACTTTATAAAAACGAAGAGCATATCTACAAAATAATAAATATAATATACAGTAGGTTGTAGTGGTATCATACCATGAACGCCAATGAACTAGTTCCAAGAAAAAAAGAGGGCCTTATATAAATACAAAATATACACGGTATCATTTTTCTTAGACTTTGAAAGGTCTGATGATCTCTTCTACTCTATCAGACAGTATTTGCTCAATATATAACTTTCAGTGTACATATATATGTATATATATATATATATATATATATACACACAAAACTTTGAGGTTACACAATACTTGCCATTTCTAATAGCTATTAAAATTCTGTTTTACATATGCAAACATACACATGCAAAATATAAAAATACAAATATTGATATATATATATATATATATATATATAGTTTATATACACATACATACATATATATATACATATATATATATATATATATATATATATAACAGAGTATATTCGAGTGTGGCAAGGGAGAACGAAAATAAGATAAAACCCAACAAGGCCCCTTCCCCGGGGTAGACGCCTTAGTAACTTGGTCCTTCTGTAGCTGAGGAAGAAGAAGAAGAAGAAGAAGAAGCTCAGGGGAGCGTCTTTCCTTCCTGCAGCTCAAGTCTGGGGACAAGACCTGCCAGAGTGGAAAATGGAGGTTCCACTACAGAGACAAACCCCGTCCCAGGTTACCTTTCTGTCTTTCTTTCCTTCCTTCCCTCGACCGCTAAAAATTCTCTTTCTTCTCTGTTCTTTTGTCTGGATTTAGAAGAAGGACATTAATCCACATAGATTTTTAAAGATGTTATGCAATTTCGAGCGCCCAGGATTTAACAGTTTCCGCTACGAGGCTGGGGAAATTCCACATTTTTTGCAAATATTGAACTCTCATGCTACCCACTTTCAATCGAGATATGAAACTGGACGTGGTATATAATATGAGTCCCATGTTCTGTGCAAAAATGGCTAAAATCTCCCTAAATATTCATGTAGTTACATTCTCTAACGTTTAATCTCTGTTTGACCGAGTATTGGGAGATAAGTTAACAAGGAATTTGAAGGGCAAATACCTATGGATAAATATTTCGCTGCGGATAGAATCTATAGAAAAAGCCAAAGTGCCGATGTCATTCATTGGTTGATCAAAGTTTACAATTTCATAAATATCAGTAGTATTTAATGAAAAAGGAAAAACAATTCCTGTTACTTGTAACACTGACCATTCTACACTAACTACAGTATCCATCTCAACATTATATCATTTGGACTTTAAATTAAGGTTATGCTATAAGTTCAAGTAACTCAGCAGGAAAAGCTAGATTTAATATTAGCTATTAACAACTGCTTTTACTTATTACATTCATAAAGTTATCAATTTTATGTACCAAAAGTGAAAAAAATAGACGCGATGAGAGATAAAAAGCTTTCAAACCGATTTAGGAGACTCAAAATAAAAATATTTTACTAAAAAATATCAAATAGAAGGAATAACTTTCAACAAATCAGTACAAATAGGTCTATCTTACATTATGACTATTTAGAGGGATTGGCCACTCAGGGTGTTTTTTTTTTTAACAACAAAGTGAGTTCTGCTATAATAAAAAAAGGCAGAAGGAGAAACAGGATTTAGGAGAGTGGAATAACAGTAACTTAAATACTTGGAGATATAAAAAAGCTCACTCCCATTTTGCTTGAAATAAGATTTAAGTATCATAACAGACTTACATGAATTATTTACTTTACTCAAAAATAATTACGCCTTGGAAAAATTTGAGAATATTAAAAAGGAGTAAAATATATATAAAATGAGAGAGAGAGAGAGAGAGAGAGAGAGAGAGAGAGAGAGAGAGAGAGAGAGACCGCTGATAATTTGTATTTCAATACTAAAACCACCAAAGTCTTGCCTTCATTTTAACACACCAAAATATCACTAAAAATTTAGTATTATAGTTTTTTTTGCTCTGAATTGTTTCCTACGCAGAACACTTTTCTCGGTCATCCAAAACCACGCCCTTTTTCCTATTCCCTTTGCATTCGTACTTCGTTTAATGATCCCAACCACTATCATCCCTCATTTGCAATTAGAGATTAGCACCACGATCTCTGTCGTCGTTTCTTTTCTATTTAGATTCCCATTGGGGTTCATCAATGCTGCAATAAAGACTTTAACTTTATCACAAGAAAAAATTAGACCCAGTGACCTGGTTTAAGTATGAAATATGAAAGACAACAACGACAACAACAACGACAACAATAATAATCCTCCCCTATATAAGAAAGAGCAAGTGTCTGGCTATAAACATGAACATATTTCTTTCCTGTCACGCCCAGCTGCATTGTCAAACGTATGACTACTCGGTCTCTCCCCATCCCAAGGGTAGAGAGGAGGGAGTAGTCATACCCTAATGACAGGGGATACCCCAGGGGATACACTCGGACACCACAATTTCCACACAAATTGCCGAACTGCGGGTTGTATTTAGGATTGTGGGAGGGGATGGGAAGGGTGGAATCCGTGTGTGTTTGTGTGCATATATGTCTATCTAAATATCTAGCCGTCATTTTTGACGGGTTGCGTACACTAATAATAATAATAATAATAATAATAATAATAATAATAGCGTCACAAGGTCAACACATATTCAAAGGATCGATGAAGCAGTTTAAATAATGTTGAACAAAAACAATAGTAACATGAATTAAACAAATCGGTTTTTTCTC
This sequence comes from Palaemon carinicauda, assembly GCF_036898095.1. Lineage (NCBI taxonomy): Eukaryota > Metazoa > Arthropoda > Malacostraca > Decapoda > Palaemonidae > Palaemon > Palaemon carinicauda. The sequence goes on from NC_090768.1 coordinate 4,615,053, forward strand.
AACTCAGTTTTTGGAAGCTATGATGACTGGCCTAGTTAATGTTGGACAAGAAACAAGGATGAAGTGCGCAACATGAGGTGTGAACTCGGAAAATGTAGGGCATTGTACATTTTGCAATTATTCTCAAATATCATCTAGATGCATGAATGTAAATATTTTACATATTTATTAAAGTAACGACGAACATCCATTCCTATTATGGATGTTCATTAGATTTCACAGATCATACATTTTTTCTCACCAGCAGGGTTTAAATTCGAGCATGTGCCATATGGCCACTACCTTGAATGCTGCTGCTTTTTACCTTAGATTAACTTTAAAAATTTTCCAATTTCCTTAAATTTTAAGCTATTAAAACCGAAATTACCTTAGAATTACCTTAAAACCATGAAAACTACCTCAAACTACGGCAATTACCTAAAAAGTTTAAACCCTGCTCACCAGTGTGTTGACAAAGCAATGTTGGCGTTGCAAGAGTATGTGTCTGGTGATGCTAAAACTCAGGAATAATTAGCACTTGCTTCTCTGTTAACACACACCACTCTTTTTGTATATTTATGGAAATATAGTGCTCCCGTCAACAAAGTATGGTAGATTTTCACATTATGTCCATAAAGGTAATGTTTTCATTACTTTTGAATTTGTTTTGGTAGAAAATACGTTGGTTTTGAGATACTAAGCACCCAGCAATAAAATGAAAATCTGATACTGATTACGGTCCACTCATAAACAAAGGAAAGCGTTCTGTGTGTGAGAGAGAGAGAGAGAGAGAGAGAGAGAGAGAGAGAGAGAGAGAGAGAGAGAGAGAGAGATTTTTACATCCCTGATACTCATTTGTCGGAAATCAATAGTTCGGAAGATAACATCAGCCATTTTATCACCCAGCAATTGAAGCTTCGAACATTATTAGCATAACCTATCACAATCACACCTGCTTAACATTACGTCACTTAACCTAACCTACCATAAAGACGAGTTTTTAATTGATGTGGGCTACACTTGGCAAAGGTAGACTAGAACCCTTTATAATATCCTCTTCAAAGGTGTTAAAACGAATTACTAACTCGAAATCTTTTATGTCAATATTCTTCGAGACGAAGAAATTCACCCTGCCAAAGAAAGAGCATCATCTTTAATGACAATTTTATTAAGAAAGGTCGAAGTAAATTTTCTGATTCAGGCATCTCTATTTACCATAGCTTTTCTACACATAATAATACAAGCCTCAATGGAATTGCTATAAAAACGAGAGAGAGAGAGAGAGAGAGAGAGAGAGAGAGAGAGAGAGAGAGAGAGAGAGAGAGAGAGTATACCAAGCACATCTGTTATAATGGGAACTTATGATTGGTGTGTTTTTGTATGAAGATTTTAACAAAAAAAATTTTAAATCTAAGTAATTTTGAAGAAATTTCCTTATTATCTTCGTCCTACTTTTCACAGCCTTATTGGAATGATTCTTGGGATCAATGATATCAAAATGTAGAATTTTTGTTCCAACACGTTACTCTGAAAGGTTATGATCGATTTTCTGATCATTATAAAAGCACAGATAAGAGCGACACATAAACTACAACCGCAGCAAGCAAGGCATGACACCAAGAGGAGAGATTAGTTTTACCGATTTATCAAACTTATAAGCTAGGTTTTAATTCTTAAAGTTAACATATAACCAGTGAGGAATGCCATGCTGATGGTTGGTTTAAATTAAGAAGGCTTTGTAAGAGGACGGGCTTTTTCCAAGAGCGAACCATAAGAGCAGTAAGTTTTCAAGGGTACAAGAGATCCAATGTGAACTTAGGGACTCTTCTTACCGAGAAAGGAGACATTCTCATAAACTTACCGAAAAGTAGTTTTGATACCTATATTAGATAAATAGGCTCTTTTTTTCTAAACGGATCTTAAATATAAAACGATTCACCTAAAATCAACTTGAGAAATAATAGACGTTATGAAAGCAGGAAACAGAATATATAGGAAAGACAGCCAATTTACATAATCTTCAATCTAAGAATATCTAAAATTTGTTTTTTATGCATATATCTAATATCAAGGTTTTTCTTAGGCATGGTGACTAAACACATTTAAACATAGTCATTGAAAATTACTTTTTTAGGCAAATTCATTTGTGTGTATATATATATATATATATATATATATATATATATTAAAATCTTACGTGTTCCCGTCACATTTTTTATTAGTTTTATTTACTTTTATATATTTGTCTATGATATTGATTAAGGTCTTTCTACAGCTTAACAATTCGAATCTGAAATAATTTTTTAATTTATTTGTCTGTTTCTTTCAGTGACTCTCGAGTCTATTCCTGCCTACTGGACATCCTCTTACATTGGAGTTTATATCCGAAGGGCATCTTACAGGGAGGGAAAACCTCAA
>NC_090768.1:4627449-4637449 GCF_036898095.1 Palaemon carinicauda
GTAACTTTAAAATAATATATATCCAGTAAAACGAGAAATAGGAAACACATGGAGACTTCAGAATCATATTTACAAAATTGAAATAAAAGACGCCAATTGAAATGATCTGGGGATGACAGTGAAAGGCAAAATCTATTCGATTTGAATTTGTCAGTTGAAATTTTTAGCGAATGGGCATCATAATATGCAATATTTCCCATACTAAAATTACGGGTTGTGATTGAAGTTTCAGAATATTATTCTTTCAAAGCTTATTATGATATATATGTTTTAATGAAAATCTTTAGGATACAAAATGACTAAAAAAATGTAATTGTTCATAGGAACATTAACAAAGAATTTCATTAAAAAACTATATCGCAATTAACGTACTAAAGTTCTCAAAATTTCATTTGCTTAATTTATGTTATAGAGTTTAAAAGGAGTTAAAAGGTTTGTCAACAAAGAAGGGCAATTTATGTTTATGATTGATAATGAAATATTCCAATAAAATGCACACAGACCTTATGTAAACAAATGTAAATTTTTCTTTAAAACAGAAAAGTAGGTCAAGGACGGTAGAAAGGCTTACTTTGCGTTACACATTACAAAGAAAACGTGAATATAAATAAAAATTTCTGAATGGTAAAAGAAAATAATCATAATACTCTTATCGAAAGACATTATTTCCTGTCTTATTACTTCTACATGTTACATAAAATGCAGGGCAATGTTTATACAAATACTACAATTATATTTATTTTATGAAGGTGATTTCGTTACATTAAAAAACTAAAAACATATACAATTGACATCAATGATTTGTACATTGTATTTTTTTTTTTTTTGCTCCAACAGTTCGCAAATACCTCTTCCGACTTCCGCATTTACTCAATATGCATCTAACTTTGTTTTATTCTAATATATTCTTATTTATTCTATAGAAGAGCTCACAAAAGACTCCATTGAAAACATGTAGGAAAAAAAATAAATTAGCCCACACAGGGTATGTTACACTAAAACCAATTATAAAAAATACAAAACAGGATAAATCTCTCTCTCTCTCTCTCTCTCTCTCTCTCTCTCTCTCTCTCTCTCTCTCTCTCTCTCTCTCTCTCTCTCTCTAGAAACAGCGTGCAAAAAATCATACGTCCACAGGGGGAAAGTGTAGAGGTGTGTGGGAAAGGAAGGAGGATTTGACACACGAAGAAAAAAAAAAACAAGTATTAAAATTAATGCCACAAAAATAAAATTTTCTGGTAAATGAAAGGAGAGCAAACCAATCAGATAGATTTAGATAAAGTTCAGATTAACTACAATAAATTTCCACTGTTTAAATTCTGTAAATATTTAAGATATATAAAATCGGATTTTTCCTTAGCCTGAAAGTAAGCCCATGTATACGTACAAACTTTATCTTTCTCTCTATACTTAAATCCACTCAACTTCGAGACTACCAAGGGAAATCACCTTGCGCGAGATAATAGCAATTGCAAAGAGCTGTATCATTCCAAAATATAACCCAGTATTAGTATAAAAAAGAACGCATGTTAAACAAATGGTCTTGTAATATTCTCTCTTAAATCATATCACTAATTATGTTAAGACAATAAAAGATAAAGGCGTTAAAACTATTTTAAGAATTGTTAAATAATAAATTCCCTATTCACATATTTATCAAATACGGACGTCAACATCAACTTGGCAAAATGCACAAAAAATATTAATGGAAAATCATGGAGTGAGAGAGAGAGAGAGAGAGAGAGAGAGAGAGAGAGAGAGAGAGAGAGAGAGAGAGAGAGAGAGAGAGAGAGAGAGAGAGAAATAAGATGACGTTCAAGAAATGTCTAATAGATTGGAAGTTCCTATGATATATATTCTTTTATCAATCGTCTCAAAAAGAAGTAGAGAGACGAGAGGAGGATGTCAAACGTAGTAGCTTAAAAAATCTACATTTTAAACCTCTAAATAAAATGATAATACTTCAAGAACTATATTCAAACCCTAAGACACACATACTGAATATTATATAGTAGGAAGAAAGTGGAACAAAAATAGTAGGTTGGCCAGGGCACCAGCCGCCCGTTGAGATACTACCGCTAGAGAGTTATTGGGTACTTTGACTGGTCAGACAGTACTACATTGGCTCCCTCTAACTGATTAAAGCTCATTTTGTCTTTGTCTGGACATACAACGAATAGTCTGGCCTATAATTTCCACATTCTCTTCTGTCCTCATACACCTGACAACACTGAAATTATCATACAATTCTTCTTCGCTTAAGGGGTTAACTAGCGCAAGGTGATTGTTCAGTGGCTACTTTCCTCTGGGTAAGAAAAGAAGAGATTCTTTAGCTATGGTCAGCAGCTCTTCTAGGAGGACACTCTAAAATCAAACCATTGTTCTCTAGTCTTGAGTAGTATTGTAGCCTCTGTACCATGGGCTTCCACTGTCTTGGATTAAAGTTCTCTTAGTTGAGGGTACACTCTGGTACGCTGTTTTATCTTATTTCTCTTTCTCCTGTTTTTTTTTTTCTTTTTTTTTAAGTTTTTATAGTTTATATATGAAAGATCTAATTTAATGTCGTTACTGTTCTTAGTATTTTCTATTTGGATTGTTTAGTACTTCTCTTGTAGTTTTTCATTTCCTTTTCCCCTTTCCTCAGTGGGCTATTTTTTCCCTGTTGGACCCCTTGGGCTTATAGCTTCTTACTTTTCCAACTGAGCTTAGGTTGTAATAATAATAATAATAATAATAATAATAATAATAATAAAAGAAATAAGGCAGGCATTAGCAACTATAAAAATAGGGACAGTGACATTACCCTAGCAAGCAGGACAATGACCTAGAGACGGACCATCTATGCATATGATCAACGCTCAAGACCCCTCTCCACCCAAGCTAGGGCCAGGGAGTGCCAGGTAATGGCTGCTGATGACTCAGCAGGTAGACCTATAGGCTCTCCTAAACCCCGAATCCTTAGCTCACAAGAATAGTGAGGTTGCAGCGACCAAAGAAACTAACGAGTTTGAGCTGGACTCGAACTCCATTCTGGCGATCACCAGGCAAGGGCGTTAACAAGAGGCCAACACTACTCTTTACATAAATAAGCGATGTTAATGATGAAAAGTTCGAAGGCTGGTTAGTAGGTTTGAATGGTAGGAAATTATATGAATGATGGCGAGACAAGATGCACATTGAAAAGAGTTTACAGGGAAGATAACATTGCCCTGAAGAAATGAAGTTCGTACGTATATTTAAATATTGGAAACGGTGGGAAAAAGGATTAGATTATGTGTTTATAGAGATATTTATTGTATCCAATAATAATAACGCCGTCAAAATCAATAATAACATTATAAAAAATGGTTTAGTTATGAAATACCATTGCTGTAAATAAGCTTTACATTGTCGTAGGGAAAATTAAACTTTGAATGATACTAGTTATTCTGAAATTTTGCTAAAACATTTGACCCAAGAAAGAAAGATAATAAATGTAAACCGATGTTAAGTGATATGTATCTCAAGAGGTTCATACCTCTACAATGGGGTCAATATCCAAATCATAAAAAAAAAAAAAAAGTGTAATGATAGAACATAGAACCTTCATCGAATGGAATCTTTAGGAAATGAAGATATTGCAACCCAAAAGCCTTCACTATATGGAGAATGAAGGGAATAGTAATAATAATAATATTAATAATAATAATAATAATAATAATAATAATAATAATAATTGGAAATCCAAGAATAAGTAAGGTTGAAAGGTTTATATATTTTTCTGCAATCATTCCAATATTATATTAAAATCTACAATCCTTCGGCGAACCACGCGTGTTCTAGACTGAATATCACAAAGCAGCAACAATACATGTATTGCAACTCCTACATTCACTGTCAAAACAATAGGTTAGACGTGTCATTTACAATACAACCCCCACTGCTACAAAGAGAAATATGAAAACCAGTCAGAGTGGTTTTCTTATTTCAAATTTTATGCAAGTGCAAATAAAAAATATGCTAATGAAACGGAAGAGTTGACTTACTGATAAACTTTAAGCTTTAATTTCACTTGAAAGGATTAAATATAAGCTAATTACATAAGTATGAATATTTACATAATTGTAATTTATACTAATATTTTGCCAAGAGCTTAACTAATAATCGCAGTGGTCTTAATAATTTTTATTATTATTACTTGATTACTTGCTAAGCTATAACCCTAGTTGGAAAAGCAACTAGGGAAAATAGCCCAGTGAGGAAAGGAAAGAAAAAATAAAATATTTTAAGAACAGTATTATTAAAATAAATATTTTTTTATATACACTATAAAAACTTTAACAAAACCAGTGAAAGGGAAATAAAGATAGAATACTGTGCCTGAGTGTACCCTCAAGCAAGAGAACTCTAAGTATGGATCCCGATGCTGCTCAACTCACGTATGATTCTTTACCTTTACTATCGATGCATGTTACGGCTCTTTTTTTCTGAATGAAACTATCTCTTGTTTATCAAAAATATCTAGATAAATATATGAAGCCATCTGGATACTCCAAATTCTCCCCTTCACGTTTATAAACAGTAAAATACTGTGAATGTTTTGATACAGGAAATATATGTTTTAAAGGAAATAATGGATATAGCCTTTTTAAAACATGACACTTTATAAGAAAATGCTATGAAAATATATTTACATATATATATATATATATATATATATATATATATATATATATATATATACACACATACACACACACACATATATATATATATATATATATAAATATATATATATATAATATATATATATATATATATATATATACATATTTATATATATATATATATATATATATATATATATATATATATATATATGGTTTCAGGTGTAACGCTGGCGTTAGATTTGGTTCTATTATATCGTATGGTATAGGCAGCAGCTCTTCCGCATCTTGTTCTTGATATCTTCCCTAAAACTGCCCGACGTCTTTGTGGATTTTTTAAGACATCAAGAGTGATATTATAATATCTAGAAAACCCATAAAACGCACTTCAATTATTGGTGAATTCAAATGGCAATGTAAATACTAGGTTTCCTCCGTAACGGTAGGAAATGTAACTTTTGTTAAGATCCAGGAATGATAAGGAAGGGTACACGACTTGCAAAGACATTAGCAGCATACTAACTGCTGATTAGTTCTCATGCGTAAAAAGAAAAAAAAATCAAATTCATTTGGCAGTATCGAGCAACGATGAGATCCATCAAAATCAATTAGTCCATCGGTGTGCAATATCATGTCCTAGTAAAATTGCACTTTGTCGTTTAAGATTTGAACGCCCTCCCTTAATTCAAGGATATTTAATGGATGGAAAATTCCTTGTCTGCGTACACTTGACCGCATGTCACAACCTCGTGTGAAAAGCTGTTTCCTCTTTAAAAGCCACTCATGAATGACTGACAGTGACAATACCCTAGCTAGCAGGACAATGCCCAATAAACTGACCATATATACATAATGTCAGCGCCCAGACCCCATCTTCCCCAAAGCTAGCTCCCCCACCCCATCCCTAACTCCAAGGATGATGAGTTTGCAGACACTACAAGGCCCTATCAAACTTGAGTGTGACTTGAACCACAGTCCGGCAGATTGCCAGGCAGCGACGTTTACAATAGGACACCACAAGAGGAGGGTAACTACCATGCCTGCAGGGTGTGGTTGGCAAATCTCACAGGATTTTACGATTCGTTACAGAAGCCAGTTTCCTTCAAGAAATTTTATCTATCTAAACATTTTTGGACATGTAACTTTGAGTAGGCCAGTAAGAAATGAAATTATCTATTGAGTATGCTCGAGCACAGACAAAAATAAAGTAATGGAACTAAACTATTTTTCCTCGTAAAACATATTTTTTATTCTATATTAGAGCTAAAAGGAACACAAGATAGAAAGACAAATTTTGAAAATAGTTTCTCTAAACAATTAAATACGTATTTCGCAAAGTAGGTTAACTTGAATCACAGCGATACTCCACAAATACATTAAAGTTTAAAATTTTGCGAACATTTTTTACTTTTAAAAATATGGATCAAATACAATTATCTAACTAAACAAAAATATATATAAAACAAACAAGTAAATTTCATACCGGTTTTTAGAATATGACTAATTTCTTCCATAACTATCTTGAACTTTTCGTTTCGGCCAATAAACAAAACACGAAATCCATTAGGTACATATGCCGGTTGCTTTATAATATCGGATATACGTCTAATTTTCAACGTTTACCCCTATTCCAAGGCTACATAAACAATCGTAAGTTTAAAATTCTATCCATAGACCTTACCGTTTACTTCACTCGACATGTACTGTTATGACTGGATATTCTTATAACTCTGCAGAGCTATCAGCCTTCAACATCTTTCTTGTTCTTGAGAATATGAATACTACTAGAACTGCAACTAACATATTCAATGCACAGGGCAAATTAACTTTCATATATATATATATATATATATATATATATATATATATATATATATATATATATATATATATAAAAACATACAAGAATTTCTACGTTCAATTTATCATAACAGAACCAAAACTAGAGGGGCACTTGGTAGAAAGCATGCCTTCGCCACGCCAAGCAGTCTCCTTGTGCTCTGAACTCCACTCCATACTTATACTTCGATGTTCTTGGGTCATGCCCCACATGTCCACCAAGTTTCGTTGAAGTTGGTTCAGTAGTTTTGGTGTGTGTTGTTCACAAACAAAAAATAAACTGACAAAATATTTTCCATTTACTTAATATTGTGATTATTATTAAAGTATGGCTGCGTAATTGTACTTTGATGTACATTATCCAAAATGTTACAGATTCATCCTTGGGTCATACCCAACATGACTGCCAAGTTTGGCAAAAACCGGTAAAGTAGATTTTGTGCAAAGATGCCCTCAAACAAACAAACAGATAAACAGACAAGGGCGAATAAACAACTTCACAAAATCTTTGATTTTGGCGAAGGCAACAATACCTAAATGTTACCCGCCACGGAATTAAGAGAATAACCATATCAGATAGTTTCCTGAAAGGGAAAACTTCTGTGGAGACAGAATAACAAATGGCAAGAATCTTGCTCATTTCAAACCCATGCTATTTCCTGTTTAATGCTGCCGTATGCTGGTGCAGGCAATATTTTCCACGGCAGTGCCTGCAGGCAGACCGGGATTCGTTGTCAGACAATTTCCTGAGGCAACTCCAGAGAGCGACGCAGCTTTTCCTTCATAAGCGTCTATAAGACTCAACCCCATAGTAATGTACCCTAAATAAGACTCCAACTTTAACTACATCTAAAGTACTTCAAGTAAGGAGTACGTTTACAATAAAAAAGAAAATAAATGCAATTATGTAATGCAAGCAATTCCAGTATTTATAAATTCAGAGCGGAAAACTGAATTTCTCCAAACAGGGTTCTAATAGTGTAATTGAAGTTATATAGTATAAACCCACTGTGATAGGTAAATCAAGAAATCAGCAGAATAAACGCAAATTTCCCTCTTATAAAAATACGATATCAAGAACGTACATTTTGAGCCAACGAATGACCCGCTAAAATCTCACTCTACAAATCACTAAAAACCACCAACATCCATAAACATACGTTATTCTTTTAATAACGTTTCCAGTGAAATTATTATTTTTTTATAATCCTCTGTTAAATGATTTAGTGGATGAACAGATTTAGTTACATGAAGCCCTAATAAGTGGTCAACAAACTAAGATTTTACTTAAAGAAGAGTCACTTATCTACGAATAAATGTGGTAGTAAAACTAATACTTAGGTTAAAATCATAAAAAAAAAAATATATAGAAATTAAAAACGACAGCATTCTAAAAAATTATAATCAGGAAGACACGGTACAGTTACCAACAAAAGATAAAAACTATAAATAGAATTATATAGTAATTAGCTGCTAGGTAAAAAACTCAAAAAATACAAAGACAGAGAGAGAGAGAGAGAGAGAGAGAGAGAGAGAGAGAGAGAGAGAGAGAGAGAGAGAGAGAGAGAGAGATGAAGCTCATCGCGCACTTTCAAATAAATCCTTCCTCTTACAATGCTGCAAGATAGATGGTCAATATTACGAGATATATTAGAGGTAGTCCAGACCAGGCGTGTTCTCGCATGCAGACTTCCTGATGGTTAGGAGAATGGAAGGGACTCGCTGAGGAAGCTTTTGGGAGGGGGGGGGGGCGTAAAAGAACTACGGGGGAAATGAAAGATAAGAAGGGGGAGATGTGGTGGAAGAAGAGTAGGGGAGGGGGAAATTTACGGGGGTAAACTCTACACTTTTCATTTTAACAGGGTCAATAACACAAAACACGTGTTTCACAACATACGTTAGAAGGATATGTCTTTTCAAACCTCCAGCGTTTGTGGAAGTTGTTCATAGAAAATCAAACTGTTGCCTTCCCTGAACTAACCTTAAGGCTTTTATTAACTCCACTACTTACCATGATTCCTTAAGATTTACCTCATTGGGCTGTGACTATCCAAATGCATGTTTACAAAATGCCTTTACTTCTTTTGTAATCTTTTATTTCAAAATTGTTTCCTACCTATAACTCAATATCCTTAAGGATATTTATACGAGCAATTCTTTTTATCAAAATTGACAGTATAAGTAATGAGAGGAGTAGGAAGAATTGTGTTAGTATACAAATACCAAACTAAATGATCCATTTCTAATATCAGAATTACACTACACCCCAGTTGTTAGAATTTTACAAATTAATAAACAATACTCCTTATCCCGTAAATAATATATTTTTTTCTGATTCATTAGAAGTGAAAAATTGACAATCAGTTATTCAAAATAAAACCCACTACGATGTCTTCGACACTAAGTGACACAAATTCCTTTTGATCGTCCCCCTCCCACGCTGTTCCACTGCCATACATGTTCCAGAGAGGAACATCAGAATCCTTTGCCTCTTCTTCCCATACCAGAATAAAGGAAGCCCACCCCTCTGCTTCCCCCTCCCCTTTCTGCTACTGACTTCACCGCTGCAATCAATAGCCTACTACTCTTACTCCACCTACTCCTCCCCTTCCACCCAACCAACTCCAACAACCACTTATCTACCAAAACCTCTTCTCATCCCCTCTTTGCTCCGACACCGTTTCTGCCATCTTGAATCGTTCGAGGTTCACGGAAACTAAAAGGCTAAAGGTGCTTGCACCAATTACAGACCTTGGAACACTAAACCATACCTATAATGAGAGATGATACATTCGATATGAATCATATTTATGAAATACCACTAGCCCAAACTACTCCAGCAGACACGTCATTAAAATTTCTTTGTTGTGACATACCTAGTTTCTTCCAAAATAGCAAAGTTATCATTTTATACTAAAACGTAATGTGGTCTTAGGTAATAATTATATACTTTTAAAATTCTGGTGCTATAAATATCAAACCTTAAATGCCAATTACATATGGAGTATTATAAGTCTGTCGGAATGGTCTTTTCTCTTTCCCACCCAGTTACGATAATTAGAATGGAAATATGCTTTCCTTGCACTCACTAAGAACCCGAATCAAACACATTACGAAAACACAGAGCAAAACTATCAGGAAAGAAAAATACCAGGTTAAACTCCGACAAAAAAAAAAAAAAAAAAAAAATAGGATGACCTTTCTGGTGTTTCATCGCAGGTAGGGAGCGAAATGCTGGGACCTCGATAACATCCATCACTGTCTCTTTCCTTTCCTCTCTCTCTCTCTCTCTCTCTCTCTCTCTCTCTCTCTCTCGTGTCCTTACCATCGACTTTTATCTTCATTCCAGCTATTCCATCACTCAACTGGCAATTTTTTTTTTTCTGGAAGTCACTCTTGTCCATGAGTTGTCTTCAATCTTCAGATTGCAGTCACACAAAGAACGGCGAATTTGTAAGTACTTTATAATGCACCAGTATGCCATAGGAATGGCTGTGACTTACAAAAAATGTTAT
>NC_090768.1:4642449-4649949 GCF_036898095.1 Palaemon carinicauda
AGGAAACTTTTTGTGTTCTTTAATGCTAGGAATTTGCTTAAAAGTAATCAGAATGTAATTTAAAACGATAACAGCGAAGCAACACGTTGGGAGAAATTAAATTTAAAAATCCATTAATCGATTCGCTGATTTTCTCTATTTTCACATGAAATATTTGTAATATATACTACGGCAATTTCTTTTTACGTTCAAGCACAATCTACAGTAATTCAAGGAACGCCTCGCTTCCAAGGAGCGACTGCATTATTGACAGTTGAAGTAACTTATGCAGTAAAGTGGCGTGTAACAGACAGTTTCTACCTGGGCGTTACCTATCAGGTCAAAACTAGGTCAAGGTTACAAGCACAGGTACAACGTCACGTTCATCAAAATTCTCGATATAAACCTCACTGGTCCGAAGGATAAAAAGACAATCGTAGTAGGTTTTACTAAGCAAGAAGACTAGGGATTACATTAACTCCTCAAAATTCTTGAGTACACTAAAATACTTTCTATAAAGCACTCATGATTACTGTTAAAGGTAATACATCTCCCGATTAGTACGAGCGAACACATACACACATTCATACATATATATTATATACTGTGTATTCATGTGTGCATGTATATAAATATATACATATAGTGAATATATATATATATATATATATATATATACATATATTTGGGCTCGAGCCATGTCGTCCTGAAGGAAGTTCCCATTGGCAGCTTTCTATTTGGGATATTTCTACGAGTGATATACCAGAGAATTTTACCTGTAGAGTTATCACGAAGTTCTAACTTCCGGAGCGAATATCCGGAGAAATATCGTGTGTACAACAGGGACGTGTTTAGAACAAGCCACGGCTATCTTTTCCCGAATAAAGTGGCTATCTCACTCCAAAAAAAGATATATATATATATATATATATATATATATACATATTGTGATAACAATATAAAGTTTATAGAATATGCAGTAACAATATCTAGAAATTATTTCGGAATACACATTTTAAATCACAACAATGAAAGGGAAGAATTACATCCTTTCTATCTCTCTAACTGAGTGTCCCATTGTTGTAAAATAAATCGTTTCCGAATGGCAAATGTTTTATATCTTTTATAGTATTATCATCAACGTTTTCTCTTTTGAAATGCCATGTAATAATTGGCTGAATCTTCTATATCAGAAATACAAATGTAAGAGGAAAAGTAATGTTAACACTTTGCAGGTGGTAATATGTTGAAATCTATTAATTCACTTATACAGAGATGACATACGCATACACAACTTTTATATATATATATATATATATATCTATATATATATAGATATATATATATATATATATATATTCCCATACACTCAAAGTTCACCATATATATATATATATATATATATGTATGTATATATATATATATATATATGCACACAAATATATATTTTCCCATACACACAAAGTTCACCATATTTATAATATAACTGACGAGGGAGGCATCTTCCCCCCAGGGAAATGTTACATAATCTATTAAACTGTTTCCTCTGCAAACCTTTGCTTTTCGTGGATATTAAGGCTCTTTTGATCCCATAGTGTAAAAAATTCTAAAAAACATATAACGATTTCAATGCATGCACACATCTTTCTACACATTCTATGCCTTTATCCTAGATCTTGCTATCCGGTTTGCGCTTCTTAGATATATCAAAACTCTGCAACATAAGAGTTGCAGGTAGATGGCAACGGGTCATACTTTGCTTCGAGTTAACCTTAAAATCATGAAATAGTAAATCTACAACGATTCTGGGTTATTTCGATTAATCCATTACAAGGTCATTTTCAAAAGTGGTCATTCCCATGACGGTTCGGCCGAGTTTAGACAATAGATATTCAGCTTGATAAACAAAGTTAAAGGTTAAAGTAAACCATATTATAAAGGATATAACATTACTTGGTAGAAGTGTGTAAAAATTCACATGAGGAAAATAAATAAATGAAGATAAGGATGTTTATTAAATAAAAAAAAAAAAAAAAAATTAGTCAGGCAAGACGAATACAAAGTGTTACAGATTCGCTAAATAATAATGACATTTGAATTTGTCCCACAAATTAATTCTTTATAAACAGAAGACGGAAATTAAAGCCTATATCTCGAGCTATAGAGAGAGAGAGAGAGAGAGAGAGAGAGAGAGAGAGAGAGAGAGAGAGAGAGAGAGAGAGAGAGAGAGAGAGAGAGAGAGAATCTTTGTTTCATTTATCCATTACAGAACCGTATAAACAGAAGGAATCATAGCGATCTTAATCTTCGAGGTAGAAGATAAGCATCAAGAAAAAAAACTAGTAATTTATAAAAGAAAAATAGCCATGCAAAAGATTACTAAATATTGCTAAAATGATTATGATATATGACTTGGAAAAATGAAGAAATTGGATAATAAAAATGAAAAAGAAAAAATTATTGAATAACTCTATGAAAAAAATACAAATATAAAGAGAACAGAAGGAAACCATGAATGTTTACATAAAGATTACACAATTCACGAAAGAAAATCAAAATCAAAATCAGATAAAAAATGTAAACTAATTATTCTCCCAAAACAAAAACTAAAATTCCCTCTGTCTGGGTTTATGATACCACGACAGTATTTGATAAAAAACATGAAATGATGAGAGAGAGAGAGAGAGAGAGAGAGAGAGAGAGAGAGAGAGAGAGAGAGAGAGAGAGAGAGAGAGAGAGAGAGAGAGAGAGAGATAACATGAATGCTTGGTTTCAGTCATACAAGTGAAACTAATTCAAGAGACTCGATTGAATGATAAAAGGAACATGTACAATAAAGAATGTGAAATGATGAAGAGATAACAGAGGGGAAGAACGCACAGAAAAGGAGAATATGAAATGTCGAGTGAAACTAACGGGTGTAGGGGAATGATGAGCTATCGAGAAAAAGTGAACATATAACAGAGAATGTATATTGATGAAGAGATAAGCAAATGGAAGGATTGGTTACTGAAGAGGAAGCGTAAAATATTGTAAGTATCTCGATGGATCTAAGATACATAAAAGGGGAGAAAGAAGGAAACAAAGACTTCAGTATGTATAATGATAAATGATGGTTCCGATTAAGTGAAGCAAACAAACAAAAACGTCAAAATGGTAAAAGGGGGAAATGAAAAGGCGACACAAATAGAAAAATTGAAATATAGAATGATGTAAATGTAAATAAAGGTATGAAAATAAAAAATATGAATTAATCTATGATAAAAGAGAATGTCTGATCTTTAAATATTGATATAACATGTCAAGATAATGAATAGAATGGTTAAACAACCAGAAATCAAATTATTAACTACATAACTAGATGAGCGAATTTGAAAATGTAAAGGCAAAACTAAATTAATCGATGGCTGTCATTCGAAAATAATAGTAAAAGGAACATGGAATATGAAGAAAAATCAGTTTGACTAATTAACCATTAGGAATAGGTTGGAGGACAAATGTAGAATGACTAAAATCTAACCAAGGATATTAATGAACCACCATTCAGAGTATGAAATAGATAATATAAGCTGGCATAACCATAACTGAAGTGGCAGAATAGAAGGGATAAAAGCAATATTGAAATCACGAAGAAGAATTTCAGGTTTAAATATTTTCTTCGACAATCCTAGTGAGGCAAAAAAAGCCAATTACTAAAAAAAGAGAAATAAAACAGCCTTTGAATATAGAGACCAATTTACTTATCTGTGCAAACATGGGCAGAATGACACCTAAAAACAAACTTGACAACTTTACTAACAAGATAACATTATAATGTTGTGGAGTTGATGAAAACAACTAAAAATGTCGTACAAGGGAAAAGGAAATAAATCAATAAAACATAAACCTAAGAAGAAAAATAATGATAGAAGCAAATTGACGCCCACGATGGCGTCCGTGATCTTATGCAAGACCCGCCTCATACTCGATACCAAACTCCAGCACAGTTCGATTACACGAAACTATTATGTATAAAACATGGCTCTGACCAGACAAAGAAATCATGGAGCATACATGCAACGATGCATGATAACCGACACACCAGACATTGCGAGGAGGAAGAAAACTCAAGACTTCATTCCACTTCCATTTGTATTATAAAGCAACAGTGAATTATTATTTTTATTATTATTTGCTAAGCTATAACTATAGTAGGAAAAGAAGGATGCTATAAGCTCAGGGAAAATAGCCAAGTGAGTGAAGGATACAAGGAAAAATAAAATATTTTATGAACAGTAACAACATAAGAATAAATATCTCGTATATAAACTATGAAAACTTTACCAAAACAATAGGAAGAGAAATGAGATGGAATAGTGTGCCCGAGTGTACCCGCAAGCAAGAGAACTCTAACCCAAGAAAGTGGAAGACCATGGTGCAGAGGCTATGGCGCTACCCAAGACTAGAGAACAATGGTTTGATTTTGGAGTGTCCTTCTCCTAGAAGAGCTGCTTACCATAGCTGAAGAGTCTCTTCTACCCTTAACAAGAGGGAAGTGGCTACTGAACAATTACAGTGCAGTAACCCTTTGAGTGAAGAAGAAATGTTTAATAAGTTGTCAGGTGTATGAAGACAGAGGAGAATATGTAAAGAATAGGCCTCCCTATTCGGTGTGTATGTGTGTGTGTGTAGACAAAGGGAAAATTAACCGTAACCAGAGAAAAGGATCCAATGTAGTACTGTCTGGCCAGTAAAAAGACCCCATATTTCTTTAGCAGTAGTATCTCAACGGGTGGCTGGTGCCCTGGCCAACCTACTACCCTATTGTCCTAAAGACTAGGAAAAGATAACCTTCATTCAATCTATTGTTTAATGCAATAGCGAAGGCCTACAAGGTATACCTTTACTTTCCCTTGAGCAGGAAAAACACCAATAAATATTTTTCAAATTCATCTTAATATAAAAATGGAAACGACCGCAGGTGCTGTGAGCCACCTCCTTCTCCCATGCAATAGAGCGGGAAACGCCCAAAGGGGCATCTATCATCTCTATTCATCATATAACATGTAGAGGAAAGCCCCAGAGGCTACCTAACATCAATTACCGTATAATGTTGGGGTTGAAAGCTACTAGACGCTCTCACATATCTCTATATATCATAATATTGAGAGAAACAGCCATGGTAGTTCCTTTAGAATTTTTTATGGAGTTTATTAAGAAAATTTACAACATATTAGTTTAATTTCTTTTACTATGGTATAATTAATTAAGAGAATATACAAGAAAATTTTCGTATAGGATTATATCTATTATTTTGGAAATGATTATTGCACACCAAGTGACGCAAGAACAATAATTCATTTCTGCTTCTATTCTTATAAACAAATATCCCGGGTTCTTGCATGTACATATATATATATATATATATATATATATATATATATATATATATATATATATATATATATATATATATGTATATATATACATATATATATATATATGTGTGTGTGTGTGTGTGTGTAAACTGTATATCCTGGGAGGAGGTTAGTGCCTCTCTAGGTAATCAATATTCCGGTAAGGCATACTTCGAGCCGAACTTGAGTCGAGAGGGGAAACGGTTTGTAGAAAAAAAAACTGTTATGTACTGGCACAGCTATCTGGGAAATTTGACGAAATTGCTGCTCACGTGGCATTGAATATTACAACTTGATATTGCTCTCCTGGTATACCCACGTGAGGGAGTGTGGTGTTACTGCTTACGATGTACTTTACGATACACACAGCAGACAGTTCTGGATTCTTCCCAATGACCATTCGGTACCAAACTCAATAGCTTTCTGGATTTTAGGTTTTTTTTTTTTTTTTTTTTTTTTTTTTTTTTTTTTTTTTTTTTTACTTTTCATCCAGTGACTTGGGTCTCTTGCCACCTTATTATTCTCCTTTGAATTTTCATCTCTTCAAAATTTTGTTTTTACCTAATTAAACTATCCTTTGGGCAAGCACTATGAAAGTCTGGCAGTGGCACTCAAATGACACATTTTCCTAAATATTATCTCATACGCAAGACGAAAAATCAACGATAATAGAATCAAAGATTACGTTATTACTCAATGTAACATACATAAAAAGAAAAAAAAAACAATATCAACTGACATAACTAGGAGACAAAATTGCTGTCTACATTTATATTACATATAAAAAAAAAAGAATAGAAAGAACGTAAAGATAAGAACATATGGAAATCCTACTGACAAGTGGAAATGAAAATTAATAAGCATAAAAAAATAGTTTTTTTTATTGTTGTAATAATACTTTCGGTAAGTTTGACCAATTCAAAATCCTAAGTTTGTAAGCAAGATTGTATACTGTTCAATCCAATTCATGATAAAAAGATAGCAATTTAATCTAAATGGTGACATAATTATCGCATGGAGTACCCCGCCTTATTTCCATGTCTAAAAAGGTTTGCAGGGTACTAGCTAGTGGTTTATAAAGAAAATATTTAAGAAGTTAACAATAAAAAAAAACATTATGACAGCTTACAGAATAGCGAAGGGTTATGTTGTTCATATTATTAGTATACTGGAGAGATTCTTTCCATTTAAAAAAGAAACATAAAAGAAAGCATAACTATATTGAATATAGCTTTTTTTTTTTTTATAAAAGTAGACGGTTGTCGTCTAATAGGTGAAAGACCACAATTGCAATGAGAATAATTCTTCAAGCTTATAAATGTATCAACACAATGATACTTATATACTTGATTATGGTAGAAATTTAGAATGAAATCACAGGCTGAAAAATAATCCTACATCATTCAGAAATATATTAAAGAAAAAATTACGATCATTAGTTCGGGTTATCAAAAAATCACATTGTGCTATTAGGGGAATCTTAAAATATGCCCCAATTACGAAAACTGGATAAATTTTTATTTTTTGGCAGAAATGGTCAAGAGCTCCAGAGTTTCTCAATCTTATTATTACATTATTCGAATTAGAAGATTAGGCCCATTTGCAATTGTTTCCTTATATTGCCTATCTAGCCTTCTGAGATTGCCGGTTGAATGTATTCTTAA
Organism: Palaemon carinicauda; assembly: GCF_036898095.1. Classification (NCBI taxonomy): domain Eukaryota; kingdom Metazoa; phylum Arthropoda; class Malacostraca; order Decapoda; family Palaemonidae; genus Palaemon; species Palaemon carinicauda. The sequence goes on from NC_090768.1 coordinate 4,649,489, forward strand.
AGCTGACCTTTCTAAACCTATCCCAGAGTAGATATTTGGCTTCGCATTCACGAGCATGGTAAGTTTTTTTTAAAAACAACTTTTGGACACTGAAAAACTACTACCTGATTAACTTTGATAAACAGAAGAACATACGACACATGAGCTTACAATTTTAAAATCTCTCTCTCTCTCTCTCTCTCTCTCTCTCTCTCTCTCTCTCTCTCTCTCTCTCTATGTATGCACACACAAATATATGCATACACCTATTTTTACTAAAGGTAATTGCCTAAGGGGCGTCAACGTGATTCTTATAAGAATCGTCGCATTTACATAGTTTCTTTAGATTCTACTACGCAAATCTTTGACTAAAGGCCTTAGAATCTGAAGAAACCACGTGAATACAAGGATTCCTCCAAGAAGCACGTTGACACCACTTAGGCAATCACCTTTAATGAAAATTGCATTAAAGAGAGGTTGTG
>NC_090768.1:4654949-4679949 GCF_036898095.1 Palaemon carinicauda
TATCTAATTCATTCCCATGAAGACCTTACTTTCAACTCTCCTCTTTATCAAATCACATGACCATTTAACCAATTCTTAGGGCAATTTAGTACTCATTTATCTCTTGTTTCTCGAGTACTTTCCTTATAACCTCTTCTTGCGACCCCAATCCCTCCAAAGGATATAACCTCATTTCTAATACAGTCTTTGAAAAACAACTCCCCTCCCCCTACAAAACTACGCTTCGAGTATCCCCATCTTCCCAATTTCATCCTTTGCTGATGCTAAAGAACAACCTGAATAGAAGTCTTGACCATCCCTTGTGTAAAAGATGCTTCATCGTTATTACAACTTTTATCAATCTGGTAAAACTTCTTATCACAACTATAGCTTTTAAAATAAAACTTGGAAAAGTCTTGCCTCTCTTCTTGTCCACACGTATAGCTGCTGTTTTTCTTGCATTACATAGCCTATAGCCTTGCTACTATTTTGGATTAATTTAATTCGCTGTAAAAATAAATGTTTGCAATTCCAGTTCTACATTTTACCTCGTTAATTGATTAGCAATAAAAATAATTTGAAGGTTTACCTTGAATTTAAAAAGAAAAATCTTCGATTTTGGTTACTACGTTTCAGAAATACTAACATGGAATTACATTTCGCAGACCCATTTTACATTGCACAAGTTTGTCTATAAGAACCAGCAATTGGTATTTATTTAAAAAACAAAATCGTTGTTCTTTCTTTCCGATGATTGTTTTACAATCCGTACATGAACTATGAATGTTTTATTGCTTCAGTGCTATCAGATTTTTATTTCAATAACTGTTTCACTAAATTCTTACGGTTTTCTCCTTTAACTTCAATGTCAATATTTCAATAATAACAATTTTCTGGACTATCAGTACTAGTGAACTATGAATTTCATTAGGTCCGCTTCAACCCGAATAAAACATACTTTTCAATGTTGTTAGTCTCTTTGATGGGCATGGGTAGATTGGACGCTCATAATTCCTTTGTCCTTCTACACCTCATTTTACCATTATTGTCTTACGTCATTATCAGGTTCTCCTTCCACATGCAATTTTACCTCGGGATTTTCCCATTATATCCCTCTATATGGAGCAGCTCACCTTACTTTGAGATCCCTTCCCACGTCCGACATAAACGGTTTATTTCGGATACTGTCCTATTCACTGCAAATCAAATATAACCACTAAACACTAGTTTGGGTTGGTTGTTATCCTTCGTGGCTATTAAAACCATTTACATGTTGCCTACGTTACATTCTACTTTTATAGGTCAAAGCAATAAATCATTTTCTGTATTAATATTATCAGTAATTCTTATTGGCTGTCTTTTATATCCGTTACTAATTCTGTTGACGCTTACAGACACTAGGTTCTTGTCGCCCCGTCTTTACCAGAGCCTTGCCTGTGCTAAAGAATATTTACCTTTAAGCCGTCTTTTATGATGTTGTTTGAAAGCAAATGCTTGTACTTTATTGGGTCGAGTTAGCGAAAGCAAAAAAGAAACACAACAGGTAAATATGCGAAAAACGCCGAAAATTACGACCACAAAGCCCAATGAAACACTTAGGATATGAAAATTATAAAAAGAATTATATAAAAAAGGGAAGAGAGGAAAAATCAGAGAGAATAGTTATAGATACAGGTATCGTCTTCATTTCCGATTTAGTTGACGATCGCTTGTTAAGTTTAGCCATTTTTTTTTCATCAACCTCATGGCGTAGATAAAGATCGAAAAAAAATAATTTCAAAGGTGTAAATTGATCGAAGATGGACTTGAGATAAACACTTTAAAAGTTATGCATAAACAAGGTTGAGATTTAGGGTTTTATTGTAATATTTCCAAATGTCTTAAACACAAAATGAAACAAAATACCACAATCTTTCCTTTACCAGAACTAATAACATCGTCTTTTCAAAGGCAAATCATATTTTAGGGAAAACGATTTACAAAGTAATCATTTCAAAAGAATTTAATTCGCATCATGTTTTCAGATAAATTCTAAAATGCAGATGCAGTCCTTTGCTAATCCGGCCACGAGAAATGTGAATACACTCACAGCCAATGAAAATGAAGAAAAAAGGCTCAAAAGGAAAACTTTAATGGAAAACAAGATAACTATTTAAAGAAAATTTATTTTCAGACTCTGTGAATGCGATGCATATCAGAATTTTTTTTTTCTAAATTATAATTGATTGGAGATCTCATATCTGAAAGTCATATTTTTGTTCTCAAATTCTAATTGATTTTCTCATCAAATATCCGTAAGTATAAACGATAAGGTCACATGGTTAGAATAGTACTGGATATTCCAATGCATAATTATAATGGAACTTTACACGCAACATAGAATTTCATCACAAAAAATGCATTCACATCGAGATGCAACGATTGCAACTACTGTACCAGCATCCAACTCATCAGCGGGGTTCTAAAACGCAGCTCTTTCATCAACGTTCACTGTTCTACACAGTAATCATTTCCTAGATAATCTCACAACATCTGTCAACTAAATCCAATGGAAAATTGACTTATTCAGAACTAGCTTGATTTGTTTGGGAAGCTTTCAATTTGGACATCATCTTTTCCCTCTTCATTTTAATCAGCTTCAAAAGAAGGTGAAATTATTAACAAGGCATACATGCTATTTATCATAAATAGAAGCAAGTCACATTTTAATATTTCTGGAAACATGCTAGGATTCTCTAATTTGGGTTGCAATAAAAAATTAAAAGCAGCAGATTCTTAGGTTAAAATTAATTACTATTAAAAATTATACAAAAAACTTCGTAGTGTAATGGTCACATGAACTTGTGAACAGTTTTAGATATTATGGGCATTCTAACCTATTTTTTTTAAGCAAAGTGCGAGTTGTTCTATCTTTCATATTTTCATAATTATTTCAGAAGTATACAACAAGAATTGTTTGTAACGATGAGGTATTTTTCTTCTTCGGGTCTCCTATATCAATTTCTGTTATGAACTCCAAAGGGTGATGTGAAACTGTGTGGATATCTAGGGAAGCATTTCAATTGTATTAAAACTGGAATATCTCTAATAGTTTACAGGTTACAATATACTTAATGTAATCACACACACATATATTTATATATATATATATATATATATATATATATATATATATATATATATGTATATATATATATATATATATATATATATATATATATATATATATATATATATATATATATATATATATGCATACACCACTGATTTGACATTTATCAAGAGTTTTTGAAGTTGATTTATTGGTATTCGAATTAGCAGTTGAAGATTTTAATTCTACACTAAAATGTTATGAAGATCAACGAGATCATGAAAGAGTTGTAGGGGTAGTGACATGTCCTCAGGGCACAGCCTAAGAGCAAGGTGAGTCAACGAAAGTATAAATTCTGTAAGATTCTCTTGTCAAAGTTTTTGTTTTTTACACGACGCCCGACGCACTTATGGTTTTACCTTCAGTAATAATACCTATCATATTTCACGCCTAATCTCCGAGATATAGCTGTGGTTATGTTTACTGGTATAGGCAACTGTCGACCAAAACTATAACAATTACTGTTTTCATAGTTTTTTTTTTTTTAATTTATTGTTTTTCCTTCTGATAATGGATCAATAAGAATATCGTGGCATCTATGTAAAAACTGGGCTTTCAATATAGTAAAGATCCACAATTTCTTGTGGTTTCCAGATCCAACATAGATTATAAACTAAATTATCTCGATTTTCAGAACATGTGTTTTTTTTGTGGGGAGGGGTAGAGAAAAACAGGACTAAAATAAATCCTTGTATATCATTATTATCATTATTATTATTATTATTATTATTATTATTATTATTATCTAAGTTACAAGCCCTGTTGGAAAAGCAGGATGCTAGAAGCCCAAGGGTTCTAACAGGGAAAAATAGCACAGTGAAGAAAGGAAACAAGGAAATAAACAAACAAGAAAAGTAATGAACAATTAAAATAAAATATTCTAAGAACAGTAATAACATTAAAACGGATCTTTCATATATATATATATATATATATATATATATATATATATATATATATATACATACATATATATATATATATATACATACATATATATATATATATATATATATATATATATATATATAAACAGAGGATGAGAAATAACATAGAATAGTGTACCCTCAGTGTGAGTTGCATTTGCAACCAGTTATTAGTCGGAAAAACTCTAAGCATGTCCTCAATATAATGTATGCAAGGTTATATTTTTCTTTTCATTTTCGTTATCAGACTCTAACGATTTCTAAAAGCATTAATATGAGGCTATATTCACGAACTATACTGGCAAAAAATACTATGTTGAGTAACGTGCACCTTTCTTCGATCAAGACCTGGACTAGAAGAAAATCTAGTATAATACCGAAGGTACAGTACTCTTGGGTGTAGAGCTTCAGGACCAACGCATGTTGATATAGTATTGTTTGTGTTAATATCTGCCATCATTTTTTCAACAGTGCCGGGTGTCAGGCCAATGACATGTCATATTCAGTCGTTTATTATTTATCTGTACGAAACATAAGTTATGATTTCATGCTTTATACATCATGGAGTACTTTCATAGATGTATATCATTATATCGACATGTCCTTCATTAAGACAGCAATCTCATTTCGACTTATGCAAGTATCATTCTTTGTTGCTTTTGGCATAACTGCCACAATTTTATTTTTGCCGAAAATATCAAAGATAACAGAAGAAATTCCTCTCTACAATCAGAATTTATTTTGTTCACATACATATTTTTTTTTCTTTCAAAATGATTGCAAACATTTCACATATCTCTCATGTCATTATTATGAGTTTTCCAGCGCATGTAAGGCGTCTCTCTAATTATAATATTCATGTAATATTAAATTTTTTCAAGATAATTTTCACATCATGAGTAATATATGCCCCCAGCGAAGAGGATTCAAAACTCAACTGGAAATATTTACTTATATATCATCAATAATGTATATTAATACATATTGCCAACAAATATTTATACTGCAAACATCACATTTCAGGCCGCTGCATTAAATCCTTCTTTATTGGGGAATGATATACAATAATTTTTTTCTTAGCCTCAAGCCGAGACAAAATTGAATAACAAGTAAAACGACATTCACTTCAAAATACTGTTCAACTAAAGTTCCAAGAGGACTGAGCTATATAAAATCTTTATGTTCACTGATATAAATAAATAGATGCAAATACAGCCAGGCGTGTCACAGTCACAAACATACATTATATATGCACGCCACGATACGATTTTTTCCCTCATAACGGTTGGCTTAGCAAATTATTGAGAATAAGGTACGAACCAGGGACCTTTTACAATCCGGGTTGCAACCTACTTTAGAGGAGTAACTATAAAGCATAACATTAACTAGTGAGATCAAAAAGAGATACGACTTGATTAATTGGAACAATCCTAAAGTATTTCAACTGGGTAACCTAACCCAAACTATGGTAAAGACACTCGTGTGTATATACATACATACATACATATATATATATATATATATATATATATATATATATATATATATATATATATATGCAGTGAAAAGATCCGTCGAAGTTAATGATACCTAATGTGTGGTTAGCATGACAAAACAATTGGAACGAAACATCAATAAACAATGAATTCATGTATGTTGATTACATACCTAAATGGAGAGAGGGTGATATGGAAATAAAATAAAATAAAGAAGTATAAAGAGAAAAATATGAGGAATGTAAAAATATACATATACTGGAAGTATGTCATGGTATCAAACATTAATTGGATTATAGCATGCACTTGACACGAGACTTAGAACCAAGAATAAAGTTTACCAAAGTAAATCTGTGTTTCATTCAGCAACAACTGTTAATCAAATTACCAAACATGGTAAAATCCACAAGAAAGCGAAATAAATTAAACCTAAAGCTAAAATCGTAAAACAAAAGGGAAGGCACAATTCATTCTCTGATATTCGACAAATCAACAGAAACTTCCATCTAAAGCAGTACAGTAGTCAAGATAAAAAAGAAAATAAAGAAGAAAAAGGAAAAAAAATAAATCACAGCGGCTGATCACGAAGGTCCATAAAATTATGTCAGCGAGCTTCACTCGTAATGTGATGGAAGGCTACAAAATGAGACCGGAAGAGATTCCATATTATACGGAGAACACGTGTCACGAAAAGAGGGGAAATTTGCATAATCTGCTTAACGTTACTAACTTTAAACTGCATAAGGCGAAAGTAGCTTTCAAGCTTTATTTTTTTTCTTTTGTTAACAATTAATTTAAAAGGTATAAAAATATAAATTTGGCTTTTTATACAGTATACAAAATATGCATGTATAAACTCACACATACTACATACATACATATATATACATATATATATGTATATATACACACATATATATACATATATATATTTACTTTATATATATATATATATATATATATATATATATATATTATATATATATATATATATATATATATATATATATGTGTGTGTGTGTGTATGTGTGAGTCACTACCATGTCCATACCCTAAAAGAGGATGGCTCTAAGGCGCAAACAAAATATTCGTCACTGCCACGTTCATACAGACTCATGGGTAATCCTTTTCACCATAAACTTCCCCAACCTTAGCCACTTAATGAACATGAACAAAATGCTCCTCTTTAGTGCATCAAAACCCAAATGAACACAGCCCCTTTCACCTCCACCTTCAGACACCATAGTGCTTCCTGGATTTAAAACTCCGGCCTTTCATTCAACTACTCTTTCCAAGCCTTTCTACGGTTTACATTTCTTAGCCATGTACCCTGTACCTCCTGTATTATATATCATTTTAACCTATCGTCGGCTATTCTTCCAACGTGACCAAATCATATCAAGATGCTATTATCCACTCTTTCACCTACATTCACCTTTCCCACACATACGTATCCCATATGCTACTTACATTTTTCAAAATAATTCATGAAAACATTCAGTCATATCTATCTATCTATTTATCTATCTATATATATACATACATATATATGTATGTATGCATGTATATCATATATAATATATATGTATATATATCCATACATATATATATACATATATATATATATATATATACATACACACACACACACATATATATATATATATATATATATATATAGAGAGAGAGAGAGAGAGAGAGAGAGAGAGAGAGAGAGAGAGAGAGAGAGAGAGAGAGAGAGAGAGAGAGAGAGAGTTACATACATAAATACACAAAGTCTTTTAATTAAAATAATCTAAATAATGTGAGGGGAATATTAACAGCAAGTCCATAAAAGACATCGATAGCCATTATAGAGACATGCTATTAGAACGTAAAAATATCATGGTCTATCATCAAAATTTATATTTCAAGTATATTTTAATATTTCATGTTCCCATATGCTTAAACAGCATTCATTTATCTTATTATAATTATAAACTAAGGATTAATGGTTTTTGGTAACCCTCTATGATTACGTATTTTAAAAGGTGTATCTATCAAACCAACCCCCTTTTTTAGGAAATATAAATACAAGGAATCAATTACATTAGCAAATGCCATATGTGCTCAAACATTTGATTAAAATATTCAATCATCTTCCAATCCATATTTGATATCAACACTTTACTATTAAGGAAGTGACAACTATCCTTTTGCACATAACAAACCACCTTTTCCGGGTAACCTCAAACTTTGTTTTTTATCATATCTATTAATTTTTTCATTCTCTTGCTAACAAACACATACAATACACAGTACACACACACACACACACATATATATACATATATATATATATATATATATATATATATATATATATATATATATATATATTACATATATATGTATATATATATATATATATATATATATATATATATATATATATATATATATATATATATTCTGTTCCTGCTGTTAAATGATACATCGAAGCATTACATTTTTTACTTTTTTGTTTGGTCCCCTTTTTTGTTTTGTTCTTGTTGATGTCGGCTACCCCCCAAAATTGGGGGAAGTGCCTTTGGTATATGGATGGACTTTAAGATAAAATTAGTTTTGACACTTGCACAGCAAGAATACCCTCAGATTGGTACCCTATTAAGTGGCAGAACGAGTTGTACCGACTCTATGAGCAAGGAAAGGATTATTACTCCCTCAATACGCTGATCTACTAAATTTGTGAATATCTCCCCTGTGATGGAAAGATACTATCAACCATAAATCCATAAAATACGTCACTTATAAGTGAGCCCAATGATCTCACGGGATATTTTATACAAGTCATAATATTCTTAAAAAGGCTAATGATCTCACTGCACAAAATCAAACTAGCATATACACCTACATGTTTTTTCTGTCCAAGGCTTAGGACATCTTACAAACAGACATACACACAATATATATATATATATATATATATATATATATATATATATATATATATATATATACATATATATATATAATCCACATTCACAAGAAATTAATAAAATTTACTTTTAGCTTTTGAAAGGACCACAAAGGTTTGTATTCAAGCAGAACCTTCACAGTGCCAGCGAAAACAGAAACAATAACGATCTAGGCGGTTTATCTATATATTTTAACAACCTATTAACACCTGTTACATTATTCCTAAAACAATATTATTGAAAAATAAATCAAATTTGAAATTACCCTGATAAATATTTAAATTCTTAAGAGTTTTGAATTAAAAGAGCTTCGACCAGTTTTCCTTTGTGTTTATCAGGCAATGGTGTCAATTTGTCAATATTCTTAAAATCTATTGGATAATTTCCGTCACTTTCCTATCATCTTCGCCTGGCCTCTACGTTGTATGTTCTTTTTTCCTTCGTTCGAAATCTATTGACTGAAGATTTTGAACGAAAAAACAAGAACAAAGAGATGCAATTAGAAGAAGATATGAAAATGACTCCGTCTTTATACATATGACAGGATATCAACCAATAAATTTTAAGAATATTGACAAATTGAGAATAATGCCTGATAGACGAAAACTGGGTGAAGCTGTTTTACAGTGTTTCACTACTCTAAGAAATTTAACATTCATCAAATCAGCAATTTTATAATTAATTAAGTTTTTAAATATTTTCAAGAATAGCGTCACAAATTTCAAGTTGTAACACAAGTTCAATGTTGTTGATTTGGATTTCACAGACTGGAAATAAATCTTAATTTATAATGAATATGGGTTTATTTATTTATCATAAATAAGCGGAAAATGTGTATTTTATAGTGTATACATAAATATACATATATACCTCTCCCTTGAAAAGGTATGACTTATAACGCTCATACTTAAAATTACCTTTATATGCGTCCCTTACTGACAGCTGAATTGCACGTAAGAATTTGGATCAAAATTGATCGACTCTAGTCTTACAGACTTGGTTCATGTGTTATAGGAACACTAAGGAGGTGATTCCACGTTATAAGGACATTCTTTGTTATGTAAAACCTGATGTTAGGTGTACACACACTGTCACATATATATCATCTATAAACATAGATATGTATGCATATATATATATATATATATATATATATATATATATATATATACATATATATATATATATATATATATATATATATATATATATATATATATATACATGAATATAGCTATATGTATACACACTCGTGTATATATATATATATATATATATATATATATATATATACTGCATATATATATGTGTGTGTGTGTGTTTGTCTGCGTTTAGTATGTGTGTACGTATAGTGTGTGTATATGCAAAGGTGGGCATATATGACTAAGGCTATGATATCGACGGTACAATCATGAGGAATAGATTTAAAACTTTTATATATGTGTGTATATATATATATATATATATATATATATATATATATATATATATATATATATATATATACACGTGTGTGTTTGTGTGGGCGCACGCATGTACAAGTATGCATATGTCACTACGGCTTTAAGATCCTAAGTACACTGACGAGAGATATTTTACATGTGTTATACATATATGCAAATTACCAGTGCACATATTTAATGAATCGGTACAGCCACATAATAAACAAATTAAAGTGTTATCGATATATGTACGTATGTATCTGCCTACAAACACATCTGTACTTTCAAAAAATGTTCCATTTTGGTTCTGGGCGAAAGGAAATAATTTTGGACGGATTTCTTGGGAAATAGATTGGGTTACGTGATTTATTTGGCACCAAAGTTATTCGACTGCGGGTTGACACAACCAAGTGGAGAGAAGAGCATGGACATAGCATGCATATCCCAAAATACTTGAAAAAATCAACTTCGTCATCCTATGTCTTCATCTCTTAAAGAATATATGATAACACACACACACACACACACACACACACACACACACACACACATATATATATATATATATATATATATATATATATATATATATATATATATAAATATATTTATGTATGTGTGTGTGTGTGTGTGCGCGCGTAAACATGCAAGAATATTTTTAAAAAGCCACGGAAAAATACCATGACGGATTTACACATTAAATTTGTCAGGACAAACACTAAATTTCAGAGTTCATTCATAAATTTTATATGCTCCTATAAAGTTTAACTAAAGCGAGACAGAGAAGATGGTAAATATTAAATAATCCTGGAGCAAAAAAAAAATGCTAGCTTGAATAAATATAACCACCTCTACAAAAAAAAAAATAAATAGAAAAAATAAATAAAATAAAAATTCATAGGATGAAGTGGCCTGAAAGGTGTAAAATTGGGTCACTAAAATCTAGCTGAAAATCGACTTGCAATCTTTAAAACAATTAGTTATTTGCAATAGAGAAACTGTTAATAATTTATGTTAATTTTCCGAGAAGTAAAATATGTACAGTAAAAGCACGAATTGTTTCCTCGTAACAGGACGGCATTTTAGATGATAATTATAAAACGTCGAAGGGAGGCATGTAATACTTTTCAATTTTTTACTTACAATACGTTCCAAAAATGCACAAAAACCGTTGCATAAGTAAGGAGATTAATCGGATTACTCAGTCAATTTAAGAGAATTGAGTTGATATTATCGAGGAAAATATATCTAACGCATGGATAGAGGTAAACTCAGACTTAATACGAGGATTTCTAGGTCATTGATATCAACAAGTATACTTACATCTTCCCTTTTCTTACATCATCGCGATAAGTCGAATGAAAATAAGCATCTCATTTCCGTTTCCCCATCCACAGTAATGACGGCGAACAGCTGATACAACACCGTACAGCATATTTAATGGGCTCATCGATTTTCATTTCAAGTGACAGATGAACACTGCCGTTATCGACGAGGCTTAACTGTGTCACTTTGCGTTATTGTAATTTTGGCGTAATTTAGGTTGAATGAATTATGGATAGTCTTTGCTTAAAGCTAATCCTCACGTTAACTCATTAAGAAACCAACTTTTGATCCCCAACAAAATATGATTCCTTGGTTTTCCAGGAATCAGTAAGACACAATTCATTTCCCAAAACATTAAAACGAGGACAGATGGAAGTTTGGTTGAAAGGGGAAGTATACACGATCATCAGTTTCACCTGAACGACCTGAGAGGGAGAGAGGTCGAATGAGAAAACTAGAGAGAGAGAGGGAGAGAGGGAGAAAGAGAGAGAGGAAGAGACTTTCAACCAGCAGCCCGAGGAGTCAAACTCACCTATTTTGAGCCTGAGATCGCCCGAAAGGGAATGTTTTAACGCCGTGAACATCGTGGATTGCGAATGAGGGAAGGAGATAATGAATATGGGGATGACACCAGTCCTACGCGCAAACGATGGCCAACGGCTCACCCATGGGGGAAGGGAAGGTCCACCCTTTGAGGTCTACCTTCGACACCTTCACCAGCACAAGCACACCCAGGTCACAGCCCGCTAGTAAACAACATCGTGCAACCGTACCAGGCCGCTCTTGCTCTCTCTCTCCCTCTCTCTCTCTCTTTCTCTTTGCCTCTCTCTTGCTTTCTCTCTCTTTCTCTCGCTCTCTCTCTCTTTCCTTCTCTCTCTCTCACTCTCTCTTCAGACACAACAGTTTCCACACGTCGCCGATTTAGTTTCTTCTGTAAGGTAATTTGCTACCTCCAAAGCCGATAGACTTTGGAAAAAGTAAGAAAATAGAATTTAAAAGTATATCCCAAAACGCATTAGTCATTCCATATTTTAAAAACCACACAATCTCTTAGAAACCAGCTGAGTTACCCGATCACATGTTGTACAGTTGCCGATTATTGTTTATTTTTCGTGAATGAATGTAGTCGACTATTCCCTTTAATGACACTTTGAGTTTTAAACGATAAGATATCTTATCGAGATGTCAACATTTTCAAGCAATTCATCACGGCAAACTATACAGTTAAAATTCAATTTTATACAGCCATTACAATTAGGAAAACTCGATGTATTAGTTCAAAATGTTACCACTGCCCACATATGGCGCTGTGTATTCCGAGATCAATAGATATATACGTTTCTCGTTATCCTGTGAAATATCTACTTTTATATCATAGTTTATATAAATAAATTAATATCAATAGAGGTTTAAAAGACGACGCAAGTAGAAAATAAAGTCAGCTATGGGAAACAAGCAACCATAAATTGAATCTGGCACTGCGAGTGCGTGGTCCCACGAAGGTAGGTACAACATGAACGTGGACTTCCAGGAAGAGGCGACCAGTGGTCAACGCACCATATGGATCTAAGGAGGGATTATTCATTCCTTCTTCTTTCGAGATTATTTAGAAACAGATGTACGTTAAATGAATTAGATATTAAAGTGAATTCAACATCAACTAACGAAAGGTGACTATATGTCCAGCTATTAGTTTACATTATTTGACAATGACAAATGTTACCAGGGCAATGGAAAATATATTTCTCCTCAAAAATAATTGTTTGCAAAACATTCATTATTCATTACTTTCGTTCTCAAATAACAGTCTTCAACTATCGCTGAAATTCAGAAGTCACTGTATATTCCTATTTCCTAAAACAACTTTTTTTTCGAAAGGCATACTACTGAAACGACTAAATACCACCTATCTAAAGCGAATACTAAACATGCTAATAAAGATTACAATGTCTGCTAATTCTACGAAATATGAAATTGTGCGTACATGAAAAAAAAAATATGATAAATAATTAGTTTCGCAGAACATTTCCTCGTTTAATATACGTTATCAGACAATATGTAGCATCGAGAAAGGCCATGGAGGTCGTGGAAAGGAAATAGAGATGATGTTTCATCACTGCCAATTATAAAAATGAAATCCCCTTATTACACTTTGGTAACGGAATGCATATATGCAAATACTCATACCCCCTGTATAATAAAGAGCAAGTGTCTGGCTATATTTTTTCCGGTCATACTCAGGGGGAGGAGGAATAGTCACACCCGGGTGAGAGGGGTTACCCCGAGAGACATACTCGGAAACCACACTATCCTATAAATTGCCGAAGCAGCAGGTTGTAGTTAGGAAAGGGGGAGGGGGTAGGGACAGTTGAATCTGTGTTTGTATGCATATCTTCCTAAATATTAGGAAATCATTTTTGACACCTCGGGTACACCTGTCTATGTATATTTATCAGCAAGCAACACACTTTTTATATGAGTATATAAAGTTATCAGCAAGCACGACGCTTTTTTATATACTGTATGTGTTATCAGCAAGCACAACACTTTTCATAAACTGTATGTACTATCAGCAAGCACGACACTTTTTTATATGTATTATCAGCAATTGCGCACGACACTTTTTTATATATGTATATATAACATTATCAGCAAAGCATGACACTTTCTTATATATGTATATATAAAGTTATCAACAAGAACGAAACTTTTTTTGTGTGTGCATATAACGTTATCAGCAAGCACGACACTTTTATATTATTATTATTATTATTATTATTATTATTATTATTATTATTATTATTATTATTATTATTATTATTATTATTACTTGCTAAGCCACAACCCTAGTTGGAAAAGTAGGATGCTATAAGCCCAGGTGCTCCAACAGGGAACATAGCTCTGTGAGGAAAGGAAACAAGGAAAAATAAAATATTACAAGAAGAGCAACAATACTAAAATAAATATCACTTGATAAACTATAAAAACTTTAACAAAACAAGAGGAAGAGAAATAAGATATAAGATAGAACAGTGTACCTGAGTGTATATGTGTCTATAACGTTATCAGCAGGCACGACACTTTTATATATGCGTATATAACGTTATCAGCAAGCACGACACTTTTATATATGTGTATATAACGTTATCAGCAAGCACGACACTTTTTTTCTATATATATGTATATAAAGTTATCAGCAAGCACGACACTTTTTTTTTCTTTATATGTGTATATAAAGTTATCACCAAGCACGACTCTTTTATCTATATATGTGTATATAAAGTTATCACCAAGCACGACACTTTTTTTCTTTATATGTGTATATGAAGTTATCACCCAGCACGACTCTTTTTTTCTATATATGTGTATATAAAGTTATCACCCAGCACGACATTTTTTTTCAATATATGTGTACATAGTAATCAACAAGCACGACACTTTTTTATATGTGCATACAAAGTTATAAGCAAGCAAAACACTTTTTATATATGTGTATATAAAATTATCACTAAGCACGACACTTTTTTATGTGTATTTAAAGTTATCAACAATCACGCCACTGTTATATGTGTATACAAAGCTATCACCAAGCACGATACTTTTTATATATGTGTATATAAAGTAATCCCCAAGCACAACATTTTTTAGATATGTGTATATAAAGCTATCACCAAGCCAGACAATTTTTTATATATGTGTATATAAGGTAATCACCAAGCACGACACTTTTTTATGTGTATATAAAGTTATCACCAAGCACGACACATTTTATATATGTGTATATAAAGTTATCACCAAGCACAACACTTTTTTTATATATGTGTATATAAGTTATCAACAAGAACGACATTTTTATATGTGTATACAAAGTTAACAGCAAGCACAACACTTTTTTATATAGGCTATGTGTATATAACGTTATCACCAAGCACGACACTTTTTTATGTGTATACAAAATCATCAGCAAGCACGACCCTTTTTATTCATTATTTTCATTTCTTGTCATTTTAAGTTTTCACAAAATCTACAAATTCACAACATTCTTTCTACATATCTAATCTAAGCAAATGGCTCAATGTTGATCCTTTGTTTCTTGCACCGTGATTATGTCCCACATTCCTCATACATACGCCCTTTTAATTATTTCTCTTTACTGCCATCGTTTATCGTTTTATCTTTTACCTCTCTTGTACTTTATTTATTTCCCTGTTTCCTTTCCTCACTGGGATATTTTTCCCTGCTGGAGCCCTTGGGCTTATGTCATCTTGCTTTTCCAACTAGGGTTATGGCTTAGCTTATAATAATAAAATAATAATAATAATAATAATAATAATAATAATAATAATAATAATAATGGGTAAACCAGTGATAACAATACCAAAAATAATACCATACGGCATTATCAAAAACTGTAATCAACGCCGCTACAGGTACACGCACGAGACCATTACACAACACTTGCCCTTTTTTCCCTCCAGTTATTACTATATCTTAATGAACTGTGATTTTACCATTCTTATCCAAAGTATCTATAAATATATTTCATTTGACAGGAACGACCTTTGCCTTCATTGAAATCGACCATACGTGAAACATGTAAGCGAAGAATACAATTCATATGCTACTAAATTTCGCATCGCTGTAAGTGTTAATGTTGCTCTAAAAGTTACGCCAGGTAAGGCCCCTGTAAACAGCTCTAATACGGACACAGTATTATGTGATGACATGTAACCAAATGACCCACAATTTAGCATGATGCTTCCACGAATCAGTGATTCGATAGGGCCCTCCGTATCATTTTTATCCTTGCAGTTCATGCCAAAACGAGAGATAAACTTCCATTAACCATCTATTTGAGAACTTCTGATGCATCAAGCGTCCCCTGGTAAAATTGCTCGCTGCATCTTCAACATGGCTGGCAAAATAAAATGATTCACAAACCACACACCGTGAATATCAATGGACGATTACCACGGGAAGAAAATGCACCCCCATTCATTTCAATTCTCTACACCATTTCTCTGTTTACGTAATGTTCATTCCCATCCTTTCAATTTGCTCCTTCCTTTGTCAATAGTTCTATTTATTTCTCTATTCTATCTCTTTCATACTCTTGTATCATATGTAAATGTTCTTTTTCAGAACCTCGATATATCTGTTATTCAGTATAGCTCCTTTACAAATAGCATAAAAATAATTGTGCCACATAAGCATTATATTTTTTCTCTAGACGTCTGTCTCGTCTCTAAAACCAATTCTTTTTTATTCTGAAACTTCCTATTGATATGTTGTTCGTCGTCTCCCTGCTCTTTTCGTACCATATTTCCCTTGAGGATATACTTTTTCCTCACTGTGTAATATTTTTCCACCTTTACCTTTACTTCTCTTAATATTTGTCTCCTTTTCTATCGTTGTACTATGAATCAATTTTTCCATATATTATTATTCATCTTTCATCACTTTCTTTCGCTCCCAAACTAGACAAATTTCTTTACCTTAATTTCCTTTTCATTATCGTTTATTCTAAAAACATAAAAATGTTTTCCTTTTCTACTTTTTCGAATTGTCTTGACTATGTCACTCCTTAATACCCAAATACTTGAATTTTTCATTATCATATTTTACTCTCCTTTTCTTGCCTTTATCGTTATATTCCTCATTATTCAAGCAAACGTATTGTATTGCAAAATTACTCTTTGTATTTGCATTGTATTACAAAATTCCTCTTTGTATCTGTATTGTATCACACAATTCTTTTGCTTATGCATTAATTCTTTGGTGTTCTAATTATCGTTTCATCCAACATTCTTTGCTGTCAGCGCTTTAATTCTTTGCAATTTTCACTATACCAAAGAACTAAGCGCGTCGTATTCAAAATACTATAATTAATCTGTTCGAATAAGACATCTTATATTTTCCCTATGCATTTCTCTTCTACTTCTCTTAATCATTCTTGCACAATCAGTGAGTTGTTTAGATTAATATTTACAAATAAGCTAGTAACGTTTTTACTGCAATCCTTAGACCTTCTCTCTCTCTCTCTCTCTCTCTCTCTCTCTCTCTCTCTCTCTCTCCTAGGCCAGTCTGGAGCTTCTTCCACTTCTCTTTCTCCTCCATGTCCCCTCGTGGGTGTCATCTCGGCTATCTCCTCCCCTCGTTCTCCCCTCAAGCTGATGAAGTCAGCGTCCCCCTAGGGAGCTACCAGTTTCCTTGTGAGGAATTAGCACCCTATGGGAATAATAAGGGAAGTATCAAGGAATTTTTTTTTTTTTTTTGGAGAAAACCTTTAAAAGGAGAAAAACAGGAAGGGAATGGGGTTTCGAATCTTTTTTTTTTTTTTTTAAATAAAAGTTCATGGTTCAAAGTTTCAGGTAGTTCTTTCTTTCTAGAAGGGAACAAAATGAATATTCCTTGGTTCTTTGTAACGATGTACTCTGGGGGGGGGGGGGGTTGTGAGAAACAGAAAATTTACCTTGTTGAAGAAAGAATAATAACGCAAACGTGCAAGATATATGATTCAGAAATTTTCTTTTCAATTATTTGATTAAGAGAGAGAGAGAGAGAGAGAGAGAGAGAGAGAGAGAGAGAGAGAGAGAGAGAGAGAGAGAGAGAGAGAGAGAGCGAGAGAGAGAGAGAGAGAGAGTAAATTATATGTGAAAGGCTTTGATGGAGAGTATACTCAAATGTTATTTTGAGCAAAAAAAAAAAAAACTTTAAGGTTCGACAAACAATTTACATTTTATGTTAAGTATATAAGGCAAGATTGAATCATTATCTTAGCCTGGAAATCTTTTTCATGAAATCTCAATAGTCACCAGGAATTTTGAAATAGTAGTTTCCTTCAGTTGTTTTTTCTGTTATATACATATACATATATATATATATACATATATATATATATATGTATATATATATGTATATATATACACATATATACTGTAAATATATGTATATCTTCCAGATATAATAACGAGGAATTATAAACCTATATATATATATATATATATATATATATATATATATATATATATATATATATATATATATATTTCTTTACAATCGCGCTCAGCAGCATTGCCAAACCTACAACTAATAGGTTTTTGTCCGTCGCTCAGGGTAGAAGGATTAGTCATACTCTGGTGAGACAGGTTGTAGTTAGGAAAGTGGGAGGGGATGGGAATGGTTTAATCATTGTGTGGGGTGGCATATAATAAAATAAACATTCAATACTGTATCTAGCCGATCAAAATATCTTACTATACTTTTAATGTCAATATGATTTTGCTTCAATGTGGTGCAAAAAAATTTATAATTCAAAACTTCCTAAAAAAATACATTGAAATATTCGCGTCTAAAACGAGTTTGACTGCAGTTTATATAGAAGTCTCTCCTGACAGTTACGCTTATGTAAACAACATATAATAAAATTCTACACCACGACCCCTTACGAAGTACAGACTTTTAAATAAACCATTAATTAAGTAAATAATTAAGTAAACCAATAAAGGATCTTAGGCCTTACAAAAAATTTTTTTAAGTATGGGGGTCCCCGTGTGTTTAAGATTACTGCAAGACCTCAGACATTAAATTCATTCCAAATACCACATTTGCTAGATATTCTTCAGTGAAAAATATTAGAATACAAAGAAAATATATGATTACGGAGAAAAGCCATTAGATGTTTTCTCATAAACCCTTTGGGTATTCATCTCTAAAGATGGGTAAAGATTGTAAACATCGCTTGGATCAAGAGAGCTGCCATTCCACTTATCTATCCTATGTAATAAAGAGCAAGTGCCTAGTTTTATATATACACACACATATATATATATATATATATATATATATATATATATATATATATTTCCCTGCCATGCTGAGAGGTATAGCCAAACGTACGACTACTCAGTCTCGCTCCGTAACTCGGTAAGGGGGGGGGGGGAGAGTAGCCATACCCTGGTGAGAGGAAGTACCCAGAGTTGTACACTCGGAAACAACAATTTCCCACAAATTGACTAAACTGCCGTGTTGTAGTTAGGAAAAGTGAAGTGGGTGAGAAGGGTTGAATCTGTGTGTGCATATATATCTAAATATTTAGCCGTCATTTATGCTGGGTCCTGTACAATAGTGCTATATATAATAATGAGAGACCTGCCATGTTTCCCATAAGGCCATTTTAAATAGGTTTATCATAAAGCACAAATTCGTTCCCAAATATCAATAAATAAGATTTACTTTAACTGGCCAGAATCATATATGTTGAAATATAATTCTAATTGATTATAAATGTACTGATTTTTATTTGTTTAGCGAATGAGCACTTTTTTTTTTAAAGTTGCAGCGCGAAAACCATGTAATCTTTACTAGTTTTTTTTTTTTTTTTTGCAACAAAAAATATTTCCGTTCTGAAACTAACTGAGAGTTCATTTTAATGTCTTTCACAGCCGTCATTTACAGATCATTTAGAGACGGTACAAACGCCTATCAAATTATACTATCAGATAGACATTTTTATCTATATTATTTTCACCAAATAAAGATGGACCAGATGATTTACATTTGCTTCATTCATCATTTCACATAATATTTAAAAGACCTGGTTTCTAATACGACTTTGTCACGGAGAAGCCCATAGAAATATGCACTTTTTTTTTTTCAAATGACCATATAATGTCTCTCCTATGCTGCCTTCCTTTTTTATCATATCCAAAAACGGGGATAAAATAAATGCTGCTGCTACTGATGACAATTGGCACTTCTCAAAGGGACTAACACCTCACATAATGAGTGGGATTTACTACAGACGAGGTCGCATTTGGTTTCTTCAACCCAGCAAGTACTACTGTTAAATGTTTATTCGTCATTCGTATACAAGGTTCATTTCCCTTCACTTCTGTCCTTAACATAAAAAATAACTATATTTTCTATGCTTCTCTAAATGCATATTCATGGTTCAGTAAAAATAAGTTCGTAAATATCTCCATTGCCCCCCGCCCAAACACACACACACACACACACACACAAACACACACACACACACACACCTACAAAGAATGAGTAAGGAGGTGGTTCCATGTTTTAGCCAAAAAGTCAAAGACTGTTCCGGGCCACAAATTAAACATGCTGATTTTTATCCTATTAATAATAATAATAATAATAATAATAATAATAATAATAATAATAATAATAATAATAATAATAATAATAATAATAACAAAACCAGACGTTTAAAGTCGTCAAGTTTCTGAGAATACCGAGGTCACGTATTTTGTAAAATGTTTCGTAAGTCATTTCAAATATACCGTAGGTCACTGACTAACTTGAGAGCAAAGGTATTTTTAAAAGAAAAAACGGAATACCTATTCCATTAAGTAAACATATCTAAATGTCTACCTATTTCAATGGCACCAAAAATATTTGAGAAATACTAAGAGCTACGAACTCGTCTACACAGACGAAAGTGAATATTACTGAAGTTTGAGGGAAATATTTTTTTTCCTCCCAGAAGTGAGAAATGATTTATTCGGAAACAACTTTCATCAAAAGACACAATACCCTTACATCAGTTCATCAGAATTAATCTTCCACTTCGTTACCTTTATTTATATCTTTATCCACAAAGGTAATGTGACAAACATATAGAAATCGCTACAGTCAAAATCCTAATGTTCTTGGTACTACTTATACTTTCGTTAGAAAGTAAATCGATGAGAGATAAGCTTTTCATGGCAGTTTCATAAAACCCAATCCTCCATCCCATAGATACCTATAAATAAAACAGCTAGTAATAAAATCAAGCACGTAAACTAATCGCATCTATTTAAAATCAACTTTTCTAATGTACGAAGAATATTGGATACTTCTACGAATCATAAAATTCTCCAATTAGTATGGGTTTCTCTAACAATTAAATGCAGAAATATTTTTAAATTCTCTTTTCATATTGGCTGAAAACTGCGATGTACTCCCCTTCCTTATAGACCCGAAACATTAAGCTCATACTTTCCAAGGAAATAAATCACTGCTTAATTGGTAAACAAAGAAAACAAGCAATGTTGAAGCAACACCGTAACAGAACGGGGCCTTTACTCTGGTGCTGTCACTCAATAAGTGGAATTTCAAAAAACCTGAACTAAACGGGCCACATGACACCTCGGCTGGAGTTTCAAAGAACCTTTTACCAAACTGGTTCAAAGGCAACGACGATCACTTAGCAAGAGTTCCAGCAAACGCCTCTGTTTAACAATCAGCAGCTTCCACGATTCTGTACAGTATAGGCACAGGAGAAAAGAAGGTACTTACGAGAATGCTGTGATAATTAATTTGCAAATTAATGATTATAATTTTCCAATTTATGTCAAGATATTTCACAGAAAGAAAAAAACTGGTACGTGAAGACCTAACGCTAGTTTTATTGATCAATAAAGTCATCATAATGAAAATAAAAGTGAATCTCAACCTAACACCTTTAAAATCCATGTAAATCAACGATCTATACGTATAGCATGTAAATGTCTAGGTAAGTGCAGAATAGACAATAATATCCTTATTGTATTACTGATAATACTATACTTGTCTAGAATTAATACCTTTGCTCTGTCGTACATCAAACCTTCAAACATGATCTATTCACCCATCAGGGTTTTTAATTTTAATAGAAAACAACTTCTTTAAACATTCAACAGCAAACACTTACTGGTTATCGTATATCATTTAGAATACTGTTCAGCATCAGTGATGATACACACAATACCCACATACTGATATGATCCAGCTCTATATAATACAAATTAATTAACCATACCTGTACACTCTCACCATTCGGTATCATTTGAACCTATAAAACCTATCACACAACTTTCATACAATAACATCTAAATATGAAATAAGAAGAGATTAAACAGATTAAATAATGAATAAATTTAATTAAACCACGTGATATAACACAATACTCTACATATTTTAGAGTTCAGTGTATTACATAGTTCCCCAAGTATATCTCTCAAATGTTTGTCCATCCTTTAACGAAACCCGCAAGCCACAAAATATGAAATTGTTTCTTTGCAGCATCACAAAACTTCCCGCCCTATGATCGTTATCTTGCAAGCAAGCTGCGTCACTACCAGAAGAAAAACTATCCTTTACCCACAAATGAGAACAAAAATGAGCTGGGAATGGGCCGCGGAAACAACGACCTTGTCAAATGCCGCCACGCCATCAAGGAGGGGAAATGCCCATATCAATTTCACGGTCTTGCGCGGACCTACTAAACCATACTTTCCTCTTTACAATTGTCTCACAACGTTTGATACTAGATGTAAAGATACTACGCAAAGCAATAATATCAGTATGTTTGATCTTTGGTGAGAGAGAGAGAGAGAGAGAGAGAGAGAGAGAGAGAGAGAGAGAGAGAGAGAGAGAGAGAGAGAGAGAGAGAGAGAATTACTTGCAGAAGCATTATTTCAATGCATGTCCGGTCTTTGGCCAGTTTGCATAACCCTGTTGGCAAGTGCAGATTGGTGGTGGTGGGAGATTCTCGTCTGATCGCTGCTCACAGCAAACCAACCTAATATGGATGACCCTGACTAATGCATCTTTGCTAATCATGGCGATACACGAACCTTTTCACCACATTAAACTCTTTCCTTTAACATAGTGATTTCCGAGAAAAGATTATAAAGCCATCATCAGGGATGAGCCCCCAGTGTAAAAAACTGTCATATCATTTACCACTACTTCCATCACCACAAAGGCTCATCAGAGGTTCGTCGAACCTCCTTACACACACTGTTTCTTCTACTACACAATATTATAGAAATTTTAACCTGGCTGTTACCAAATTAGGGAATGATCTTCACAATCTAATAATTAGGTCAAATGCAATTTAGGTTCAAACTTGATGCAAACGCTTTTGTTGTTGGTATCATGATTCTTATTTTATAGTTTATCTATTACTTAAATAATTTAGTTATCTTATCTTGTTTTGGTATTCCTCTGTTGCTCTTTAATCTTTATTTCTCCTCATTAGGCTGTTATCCATGATGGAACCCTTGGACGTGCAACATTCTGCTTTTAGATTAGGGTTCTCCTTCATCTTCTTCCCCATCGTTATCCCATTAAGGGGTCGGTTGCCTGATGCCCCCTCTCCAATGCCTTCCATCAAAAGCATCTTTTAGCATTTGAGTTTGACTTATTATTATTATTATTATTATTATTATTATTATTATTATTATTATTATTATTATTACTATTATTATTATTATTATTATTATTATTATTATTATTATTATTACCATAATTATTACATATACCAAATTCTAAACCCAGTTAGAAAAGCTAAGCTCTACAAGCTAAAGTGTTCCAGCAGAAAAAAAACTGTCTAATGCAGAACAGAAGCGTAGAAAAAAAGATATAAACTACTCATGAGATATAAAAATTGGAAGATAATCAGTAAATTATAAAACGACTCTTAAGTCAACATGATCATCAAAAGAATATTTGCACCAAGTTTGAACTAAACTTCCAGATTCAACTATTATATCAAGATAATTCCTCAACTTGGCCCCAACCAAAGCAAAAAGTCTTCAATACGGTGTAGTATTGATCCTTACGAAATAAAAAGCAAGACTTTTAGAAATAAATGCATATCTAACACTAAGTAGGTAATTGTATAGTCTAGGTAGGAAGATCTGAATGGAAGGGAAGGTCAGAATTAAGGGAAATCTTATACAGCAGTGGTTTGCGTGCAACTGTGAAATTTCAAAATATCAGCAAAAATATAATGCAACAAATTTAAAACTGCTGAAATAAAAAATAATAATTGTGAGAGAGAGAGAGAGAGAGAGAGAGAGAGAGAGAGAGAGAGAGAGAGAGAGAGAGAGAGAGAGAGAGCAGCCTGTGATTGCGTTTGTCACGAAAATATTTTTCCCTTCCGTATTATTAATTCCCGAGTTTTATTTCCTTTTGAGAACCGTGTCAATCACAATAACAGGCAGACTGCAGGAGCTCAAAGGGAATTAGGAATAACGCATCTCATGGCACGTTGCTCTAAAACATTTTCCACGACTTTCTTTCTGTCGAAAAATCATCAAATGAAACATGATTACACAGTTCTTTCGTTTGATCTACCCGATCTTGAGCCCCTGCCCTACAATTTTAAGTTATGTGGGAGAAAAAAAAAGAGTGAGTTTGTTGCTTTAAATACATTATCATATGCAAACAAATATAGCATGGATCATGTGAAAGTCTGCTTCTTCTTTCCCTCCGTTATCCCTACATTAAGGAGTCGGTTGCCTGATGCGCCCTCTCCGATGCCTTCTTTCAAAGACATCCTCTTCCATCAAACCTCTTCTCACTATATCATCCTTCACCTTATCTCGCCATCTAATTCTCTACATCCCTCTCGATCTCCCGACTCATAACGGGGCCCTCCCAAGCCTTCCACGCTTAACCCTTTTACCTCAAAGGTAAGGTTAAATTTCAAGTACATTTTGCTATATATTTTTTTGAAATTACTCTAACAGCCTTAATTTTAGTCATAGAGAGGTCAGGTTAGTCTCATTCTTTTGGAAAATGCCTGAAGTTTCTCATAAAGTTATCACAAATATGCAAAAACATCCAAATAACAGTGTTTTGCAAGAACGTACCGGTACGTCCTTTGGGGGCGAAAGGGTTAATCCCCACCATCCATCCTCAAAAAGTGCCCACGCCACCTCATCCGTGA